>NW_008794213.1:143135-159806 GCF_000699145.1 Aptenodytes forsteri
AAGAGCCTGTATCCCTCCATCCCAACACTCCAATCATAGGAGCCATCCTGCCACATCTCTGTGATGCCAACAAGGTCATAGCCCTGCAGGCATGTGCATGTCGCTAACTCCTCTTGGTTATTCCCCATGCTACATGCGTTTGCATAGAGACATTGAAGTCGGGCCCCCCGATGGGGGGTCTGGCAGAGAACTAAGTCTTGGTAGAAACCCTTCTTTTCCAGGGGCAGTGCCACATCTCTGTGATGCCAACAAGGTCATAGCCCTGCAGGCATGTGCATGTCTCTAACTCCTCTTGGTTATTCCCCATGCTACATGCGTTTGCATAGAGACATTGAAGTCGGGCCCCCCGATGGGGGGTCTGGCAGAGAACTAAGTCTTGGTAGAAACCCTTCTTTTCCAGGGGCAGTCGGTCTGATTTTTCTGTAGGTGCCCCACACTTCCTTACTCAGAGTAGCCCTTAAGTATTAGGGATAGCCTAGCAAGCAAAAAGCTGAGCACAAAGCTGTGCCTCACTAAATCAACTATTCGCTTGCATACATTTGGAATTGATAGATGTAATTACCTCACAATAAGGCAACAACATTTTTGAGTATAATTTACAGGACTAGAAACTATGGCATCCAAAGGGACATGCTTTTAGCTTGTACTTGAGAAGGAAGACTCATTTGTGACATACAGTATAAATAAACTTTGCTGTTACCTCCTTAGGGTTTTATTACCCTGAGCTTAGGTCTTGCACCACTGCAAAAGTTAAACACCATGAAAGTTACAGCCATCTGAAAAACATGGTTTTGTTTTAGAGAATATGACAAGACAGGTAGGAAAATGCATTGGATTATGAACTGCTAATGACAAGGGGTGGGAAGCATACTAGCAGTTATATGGGAAAAAGTGTTAGGGGTGCACAAAGCTCAAATTGGTTACAAGACCTTTAATGCGCTGCAGTAGGTTTAGCCAGACTTGGTGTATCACAGCTCCACTCAGACTGCAGCTGGAGGGAGTGCTTAAAAGTGAGAAGCTGATAGCAGCTGTGATGAGTGGGTGTGTGAACAGATCTTAAAATCTTGGCTAGAGCGAGCTAAAGAATTTCCTTTTTAGAGCTACTTTGAAGGAAGGCAAATCAGACTGGTGTTTTTTATTTGCTATGAAATGCTTTCTTACTGTTATTAGCTCAGATGAGCAGCTTGAAGAAGTAAATTAAGTTGGCTGACTGGAAATAAAAAAAATCTTTTGTTGTTTGTCCCTTTTTTAACAACTTTATCATGACTTGTCATAAACTCAGGAGTAAGAGAGTTACCATGGTAAAACAGAGTGGTAGTATATTGATCTTTAACTTATATTTAAATTAAAGTAAGAAATTTGGGTTGAAGACAATGCGTGAGACACAAACTATAATTAGTGGTGTGACCTATGTTTGTGCTTATAATTTATGTATATGTTTTAAATATAAATAAATAAATATAAAATACATATTCCAGTCTTATTAGTACATCAACAATATTAACTTATTGTGAACTTGAAATTTCAGTCTCACAGTCTGTCCTGTATTATCGACTGTGATTAAAAGCTAGGAAATTAATGATAGTCTTTCACTACTGTAATCTTTTTTTTCTGAAGCAAACATAATCTCCTCATAATTACAGATGAAAGACAAGAGAACAAGTCATCCTTTCTGAATGTGGTGAATAGCCATTAATAAGTGTATCATTCAGTGCTGTGTTTTACTGCTTCCATTGCAAGCTGCACCTGTGAGTTCATGTGAATTGTAAAGAACTTTGTCTTCAAGCTGTAGTACACACAAAACTTTTCTTCTGTTTCTTCAGTCAACAAACAGAAAAGTAACCTGTTTTTCTTCTGGGGTTTAAAAAAACACCATGACATATGGTGTCATATGTAGGCATGACATATGTCTACAAATGCATTGCTAGATTTCAATTTTGCTCTATCTTGTGAGAGTACAGATTTAAAATATAGATATAAAATATAGATATGCATTTAAGAAAAGAAGTCCCCATGAGTAGCACTTCAGTTTCTCAGACGGTATCAGCAATGCAACCTATGTAAAACATGTGCCTAAGAACTCTTTAACTACTTTGTGGCTTTTTCTGCCCTCCCTTACTGGGCCTAAACTGACTGCTTTTCACTGATCAAAAAAATATACTCTTGTCATAGTTCTGTGGGTCCCAGTGATGGCAGCTCAACATTGAACCCACAAGGACAACGAAAATAAAGTCTGTCTGGAAATACATAACCTCCACGTAGCCTTTATCTTCATTGCCCTTATGCATTTAATATGTTGGTCTCTTCAAAAGTAGTCTCTAATATTTTCAATCTGAGGAGAAAAAAAATATTGTCTAATAATACAATGGCTGCTGATGATAATTAATGTCAGTGTGTAAATGAAGAGCTACAGAGGAGGAGGGTTGGGTCTTCAGTGTTCTGAGTCAGAGCTGCCTTCAAGGCTGGCAGTCAATGATTAATGCAGTTTGCCATTTATTTTTTTTTTTAAATGTAGATTCTTAAGGATGTGTGGAGGAAATGAATAACCATGACAGAATCTATGTTTTATTTTTAGCAGCACTCTGATAATATTATCACAAATGGCCCTAGATTGTTAGTAGCCTCCTGTTTTAAGAAACATGGACTACTAACACAGATGTGCATTGTTTCTATGAGGCTTTTCAATCCCTTCCTGCCTTATAGGTTTACCGCTGTTTGCCTGCACGCTCATGTCTGTCAGAAATATACTTGGCTTTTCCAAAATCCAGGAGAGGTTTCATCTTGGTATAAGAAAAATTTTTTTTTTACAGTGGGAACAATCATTCACTGGAACAACCTCCCTGGGGACATGGTAGAGTCCTCATCACTGGAGGTTTTCAATATGTGATTGGGCAGAGTTCTAGATAATCTTATCCAGGATTCCTTTCCCACAAAAGTTTGGACCAGATGATTTTTCGAGCTCCCTTCCAACCTGGCCTATTCTACAATTCTATAATTCTATGAAAAATATATTCCACTTTGTGAGTGTCCATCTGCAGTTTTGTCTGTTGCTCATGTACAACCACCAGTCAGTTGAGATGTCTGAAGAGCTGTAGGCTTCAACTGGGTGTAGGAAGCACCATTTTGCTAAAAGAAACAGGTTGGCATTGCAAGCTAAATATGTTCCTATACAAAAACAACTGACTTCTCAAGGCAGGCATGGAAAGAACTTACAGGTCTTTTTCCTTGAAAAATAATTTTGAAATGTTTTTCTTTGATTACTTATGGGGGGAAAAAATCTTCTGTTTTTCCTGATAAGGAAATTGTCAAATATTTCCCATCAAATGTCCTGACTATTTTTATAAAAAAAGCAGGTTTTAAAAAGATGAAAAAAAGATTCTAAACGTACAATCCAAGAACAAAGCTTGCAGTTTTCAGAGCAAACTATCTTAGAAAAATTCTTCTGAGAGTAACATCCATTTCTCACTTCAGTTGGCATTTCTTTTCCATGAGCTACCTTTTTTTTCGCAACAGAATGTAAATGAGTAATATATTCAAAGTAAACTGAGTTACACTGTTTCAAAAGAAATAGCAGCGAGTTGAGAATGGGACCTATTGCTTTTAAGGTATCAAAATGTTTTTAAGCTGTCATTTGTCTGAAATATTGATGAGGAATTCAGAATAAATATGGCTGAGTATGAATCTTTTAAAGACAAAAGACTGCAAAGGTTCTTCACTGATGTGGAACTGGAAAAGATCTCTCATGTTAGATGAATGAGTGATTAGAAAAAAATCACTTAATATATAATGAACTACTAAGAGACCTCTCTGCTATCTCTAAAACTAAGGACAAATAAAGCCCTACTTACTTTTAAAATCCACAAAGGTGCCCAAATGTAGTTTGAGAAAGCTTTTGGGGTAAGCAGTAGGAAATTCAAGAACATTGCAACAATGAAGGCCTTATCCAAAAACTGTGAGAATTGTGTGGGGTTCTTCTCTTGGCTTCACATTCAAGTTAAAGCAACTAGTGATTCTCCAGATATATTAATAGCTGTTGTATTAACTCAGGCATCTGTCTTTCATCCAAGGTTTGAAATATTAGAAAAGATTAGACCCTTCAAAAATACTTCTTCAAGTACTCGCATATATGCTGAGGTAGTCCATGTCCAATTTGTGACATCCCTAACTAGGGAACACTGGAATCAGTGTTAAATTTAATTGTCCTGAAGCTGCCAGACATCCAACTGTTTTCTCACATAAAGGGCAACTTTCCTCATCATCCCATCCTTTCGTTCCTAAAGAGTCTGTATCCTCTCATTGCAACACTGCAGTCATAAAGTTGTTAATGAAGACACTAACAGTAAAGTCCCAGGACTGATTTGAGGACCCCTACTGGTTATTGGCTGCTGGACTTTGAACCTCTGATCACAACTCTTTGAACCTGGCAGTGCAGCCAATCGTTCATTCATTGTCCACTTATCCAGCCCATATCGCACAAATTTGGCGATAGAAACTACAGAAAAACTTGTCAAAGGCCTTGCTAAGTCAAGGTATACAACATGCGCACCCCTCCCCTTATCCACACCACCAGTTGCCTTGTCACAGAAAGCAAGGAGGTTGGTCAAGCATGATTTCCTTTTGTTAAAACCATGCTACTTCTATCACATTTTTGTTTTTCATGCGTTTAAGAAATAGCTTCCAACAGGATTTGCTTCATAAACTTCCCAGGGATTGAGGTGAGGCTGACAGGCCCATAGTTCCCTGAATTCTCCTTCTTGCCCTTCCTGAAGATGGATGTGATGACTGCCCTTCTCCAGTCATCAGGAACATCCCCAACTCCCATGAACTTTCAAAGACCACAGGCAGTGGCCAGCTCCTTCAGCACCCTCAGATGCACCCCATCTGGTCCCATAGATTGCTGTACATCCAAGTGGATCAAGTGGTCCCTAACTCTTTCTTCCTTTATTGTGGGTGATGCTTCATTTCTTGAGGACAGCCTTACCATTGAAAACTGAGGCAAAGGAGGCTTTAAGTACCTGTAGCGGTCAAGTCATGACCTGATGATCTATGATCTAACCTATAGATCATGACCATGGGTTTCTCAGGATTCTGCAATACACAAGGACATGGAAGTCTGGGTTTCTAAGAATTTATACAAAACTACTTTTTTACTATTAGTAAAAACAAATATATATACACACACACACTAATAATAATAGTAAATATATATTACAAGTCACTACAAAATTACCACTAGGAAAGCAAGTATATATTACAAGAGTAAAGCAAGTATATGTATATTGCGAGTTAGTGCAGAATTCCAACTGGTGAAGCAAGTATATACTTATGAACATTTACCTGTGTGAGCACCAATATATATATTATGTGAGGTGTTACCCGTACAACACTCACCAAACCACTCCCAGGAGTGGGGCTAATCGACAATGGAAAAAGATGATCGGCGTTACAGAATCCAAAGTCAGCCAGACATCCCTGGCAAGGGTCTGGTCTGTCTGGGAGATCTCGTGCATGGAAGCTCTTTCAGAGAAGCTCATTTTAGGTAGGTAGAAAGTTACTTTTGGTGTAGATATATAAGTAGGCATAGAACAACAGTTTCAGGAATACTTGTTGCTGACTCCTGTTTTCCTGGAAGGTGAGTTTGTTGTCACATTTTCTTTGTCCTGTACCCATCAGTTTCTTTGTCCTGCCAAAGAAGAAAGCCCCTACTAAGAAAGGGGCTTACACTCTCCTTAACCTTCCTTTAACCACCCATGCAGTTACATGCACTCCACTTTTTTTGTCGCTATTAATCTCCCTTGCTAGGTTCAACTTTGAAAGCTTTGGCTTTCCTTGTTCCATTCCTACACATGCTGGCAACATCTGTGTATTCCTCTGAAGCAGTCTGTCCCTGCTCCAGCCTTCTGTGAACTTCTTTTTTGTGTTTGAGCCCAGTCAAGAGCAATGTGTTCACCCATGCTGGCCTTCTGCCATGTTTGCTGAACTTTCTGCACATGGGAATTGACTGTTTTGTGCTCTGAGGAGGCTGTCCTTGATTAGCTAGCTAATTCTGGGGCCCTTTGCCCTCTAGAGCAGTTTTCTGTGGGATCCTGCCAAGCAGATCCTTAAAGAAATCTCTTCTAAAGTCTAGGGGATTTATTTTGCTGTTTATCTTTCTTCCACTCAGGATCTTGAACTCCACAGTCTCACAGTCACTGCAGCCAAGGCTGCCCTTGATCTTTACATCATCCAACATAGTTCTTCGTTGGTGGTAACAGGTCCAATACAGCATCTCCACTAGTCAGTTTAATGGTCACCTGTATCAAGGAATTACCTTCAATACATTCTCGAAGTCTCCTGGATTGCTTGTGCTTAGCTGTATTGTCCTTTCAGCAGATAATGGGGTGGCTAAAGTCTCCATTGGGTCTGGCTGAGATGGAGTTAATTTTCCCCACAGCAGCCCTCATAGTGCTGTGCTTTGTATTGGTAGCTAGAAAGGTGTTGATAACACACCAGTGTGTTGGTTACTGCTGAGCAGTGCTTGCACAGCATCAAAGCTGTCTCTCCAACATTTCCCTCCCTTCACCAGTAGGCTGGGGGTGGGCAAGATCTTGGGAGGGGACATAACCATGACAGTTGACCCAAACTGACCAAAGGGATATTCCATACCATATGATGTCTGCTCAGCAATAAATGCTAAGAGAAAGGAGGAGGAGCAGAGGGCATTCATTATTAGGAAGTTTGTCTTCCAGAGCAACCCCTATGCGTACTGAAGCCCTGTTTCCCAGGAAGTGGCTGGACATCGCCTGCTGATGGGAAGTAGAAAATAATTCTTTTGTTTTCTTTTGCTTCCACGTGCGGCCTTTGCTTTTACTTTATTAAACTGCTTTTATCTTGACCCATGATTTTTTTTCCATCTTATTTTCTCCCTCCCATCCTGCTGAGGAGGGGAGTGATAAAGCGGCTTGGTGGACACCTGGCGTCCAGCCAGGGTCAACCCACTACACATGAGTACTACAGGTTCTCACTGTGGCACTTTCTCCAGCTGCTTAAAGAAGGCTTCATCTGCCTCCTCTTCTTGATCGGGAAATCTGAGGCAGACATCACCTACCACATCACCTCTGCTGATCTATCCTCTAATCCTTTACCCACAAGCTCTCAACTGCTTTGTTACCTGCCCCAATGCAAAGCTCCATGCATTCAAGAGTGTGCAACCTCACCTCCACCTGCCCACTATCTTTCCTAAAGAGCCTGCATCCCTCCATTGCAGCACTCCAATCATGAGGGCTATTTCACCATGCCTCTATAATTCCAACAAATTTACAGCTCTGCAACTGCAGATTTCTAATTCCTCCTGCTTGTTTCCCATGCTATATGCATTGGTGTGCAGACCCAAGTTGTATTCTCACAGGGAAAGCATGAGAACCTCCCCTCTTATGCTGTCCCTCAGACACATGTGCTCTATCCCTTGTGTCCTCACTTCTCTTCCAGTTCCAGTAACCTTCCCCTACCGTATGTACTTAAACTCTCTCCTCAATAGATTAGCAAACCTGTTTGTGAAGACATTCATGCCCCACTGTAAGATGTGCCCCATCTCTGCTCAGTAGCCCTTGCTCCTCAGGGAAGGTCCTGTGATCACTGAAGCCACAGCCCTGCCTGAAAAAACAGCCATGCGATTAGTTATTGACTCACTGGATGAGTCCACTTCTCCAGCCTTTCCCTCTGCCTGGAAGGATGGATGAGGCACTGTCTGGGTGCTCAGGACCTTCACCCTTGCTCCCATAGCTCTTGATATGCTTTATCCCAAGTCACTCTTGATATGCTTTGAGTTATCCCAATGGTATTCCTGCTGCCCACATGGAAGAGCAGCAAGCAGTAATAGCCCAAAGGCCAGACAAGCCTTGGCAGTCCCTCTGCAACATCTCGGCCCCTGGCAAGCAACAGTCATCCTGGCTTGATATCTCAGGTCATCAGATGATGCCTCCACCCCATGCAGGGGGGAACCTCCTATAAACATCACTTTTCTCCTTCATGTAGGCACATGGTTTGGGCTCAGCCCTGGCAAATTCCCTGAAGGGTCTTGTTCATGCTCACCATTGCCCAGTGCCCCATACCCATTGTGATTTGCAGGTAAAGCAGGTGCATTTCCCCCATTGCCAGCAGTCACAAGCTTTTAGCCTTCATCACCTGGCAGCCACCCTCTACCACCCATGTGACCTGGACCCCAGCTGTCCCCCCTTCCTCCCTTTGTGCCGCTCAGGCTCTTGGACATGCCGAATGGCAGCAGCCTTGGTGCCATGCCCGCTGAGGGCCAGGCCCCCTTTCCCACCGTCCTACCAAGTGGTGGCTCTCCTCCCTGGAGGGGTGTTCCACCTCAGCACAACAGCAGCACACTCCCTGTTTAGGAATTTTAAAGGGTTTTTTTTTGTTTTTAAACTAATGTTTCTGTAAAGATTTAGTATTTAGAGGCTAAGTTGATGGCTGAGTGGACTCACAGTTTTGGATTTAAGTCTTCGTATACCTCACTTGAATATGGGTCTTCATGAGAAAAAGCTGAATGGTTAATGATCTGAACTACTGTATAAAAATATTTTTCAGTAGCTTTGGGCTGCTCTGGTACTGTTTTCTAAATCTTCCAGAATATCTGTCCCTGGCAGCACTGGCAGGCTGGCTGGCTTGACTTCCACCTGCAACTCCAAGCATCCCACTCCAGACTGGGCACTGATGCCCACTGCAGGCACCTGCTTTCACCATCTGAGGGTCAGCCTGTTTCTTGCATGAACATCATGCTTCCTGGCTCTCTCATCTAGTGGTGGCATTATTTTGCCTCTGTCTCCTCCTTTGAATCTAAAAAGATCTCGGGAAAAGGAGTTGTAGTCTGTTGCTGCCTCTGCATGATCTGTTAAGCTAATAAAATTGCCCTGTATTTGATTTGTGAAAGTGCTTTGAATTAGTGAGTTTACCTCAAAGAATTGAAATGTAAAGCCCTTAGGTTAGCTACCCAATGCTCATGTTATTCTTGTAAAATTTGCTAGATATCCATACTTTGGGCATCTGAAAACCTTTGACTGTGTCTTCACATCTGAAACGAAACATAACAAGATATACCTGAAATGAAAGAAAAAGCCTGAAGCTAAATCCCAAAGTTCACCTTCCAATAACCCCTTCCTCAAAACCCACTCTCACCTTCAGCTTCTTTATTTATTGTCTTGGTATCTTCAATGCTTCTTGTGGGAATTATTCACCTGTGTTTCCCACCTGTAGGCCTGTGCAATGGCAGGGAAGTCTTTATGTCTTTTGCCTCATAAATACTGTGTTGGCATGATTGCTGGTAGGATAATAACGGAGGAACTGTGCTTGATTCCAGTGTGAGTACTTCTTTTCAATGGTTCTGAAACAAGATATGGTTGTTTCCGCTTCTTCCTATCAATGTTAAACTTAGATTTTAATGATGATTCCCAAGAGCTGTCATCTCACTATTTGAGAAGTCTCTGTCTCCTCTTGTCTTAAAGGCCCATGGATCTGAACCAGATTTTCGGCTTGTTATGTAAATTATTTCTGTCCCTGTAATTAAATGGAATTCTATATAAATGTCTATGACACTGAAGTACTTACTTGACAATGCTATGTAATTACATAAAAAAAGTGACAGCAGCTAAAACTACTGTATTCCCTGTGTAGAAATGCAGCCTAAGTATGGATGTGGGTAGAAGAATGGATACAAGCTTAGACATAAATAATTAATCTGAGTATTTTAACTGCATCAGTTACATGTATGCAAGAACATCTTAAGAGCCCTACAGTTTAAATTTATTGTCTTGGATTGCTAATAAGTAATAAATGTATTAGTCTGTTCTCTTCTGTTTCATAATTGAGCAATTCAGGCATTTAATTCTTGCTTCTAGTTAAATGAGTAATTTTAATTACAAAGTAATTGATTGAACAGTGTAAATACACTTCAGTTTTAATTAATACGGATGTATTATGTGGTGTATTGTACCAATATATCTTTTGTTAATGTTTCTGTAGGTTCTCATCCTCTGTTCACTGCAATGAATGGGAGTTTCTGTATGCCTTTTTGTTTCTTCAGGAAACATGGAGTTAGAGCTCTGGGAAGTGGTATTGTAGCAAAATTATTAGAAGGATATGCTTGAACATGTTTTAATATGATAAGACTCTTTTTACAATAAAAGCTCTGAGATTTTCTATGTCTTTCTTTAAGTGTCTTTTAAATGTCTGTGAAAAATAAGGGTAGAAGTAAGGCTGGTTTTGACTAATACATTTTGTGATACTCTCCAATGCACACTGGACTAGTCATAACATTTTTACTGGATGTGCTACCCCACTCTCCTCTTGAGCGGACAATTTTTTTTTTTTCCCCAAAGTTTGCTTTTTAAATAAGGATTAATATGTTTTCTGCTTGTCTTGATGCTTCTGTGAACAAGGCTATATTTAAGATTAAATCTGATAACCAACCTCTGCCCATGTTGCCAGTAGTCTATGAACTTCTCAGCATTCCTCCCCTCTAACTCTACTGGAGATTTTTGTGCTTCCATATGGTAATCATTATATGCTGGCTTCTATGTATGGGTGAGGAAAGGGTGAGCAGCAATGATTGTTGCTTGCATGTCACCACTTGAATGACCCTGTTTTCCCCTGCTGTCTCTAAAGGGATTCTTTCCCCTTCTTCTCCCAGTCACTTGAAAGATGTGGGTACCACACTTATTCTAGTGTCACCTACTTTCATTTTCATCTTCCTTTTACCAGTAGGAACAAAACCTGATTTCCAGGTGCTCATACAAAAGAAAAGGAAGTTTACTATTAATAGAAATAGAGAATAACAGAACCATCAGATTGCTTTCTCTATCTCCCCAGAACACTATTATTTTTGTTTACCTGGCAAATGTTTGCCTGCCTTTCTATTTTTGTCATCATATACTGAGGTATCTTACTGTTTTGACAGTAATTTGCAGATTCAGCTTCTGAGGAAGGATTTGCTCATCTGTTCATATGATGCCTGATATCTAGGATGTTATGACCCTGACTGTTGCTTTTGAATACTACAGTTATACAAATAACTGACCAATAACATGTTGCCAAATAGATATTTGGATTCTGTGTTGGGCACATTTTCCTGAGATAATAGTTATCAAAGAAGTCCTACAAGCAAACATGCAGGAGTCTTACAGAGGTTATGATCACCCTGTTTCATATGAAGGGAGAAATTTAAGTAAATTTCAGTAAATGGCAAAAACCCTTGCCCGTAATTTTCCTTTAATCATTCATATGAGGTAGACAGCTGTTTGGATAGTGCTTATTAGTAAAGCTGAAATTACTAGTTCAGACACTTTCTTGCAGCATGCAGATAATTGCAAATAGTTTTCAGCATAATTCCTTTTCTAAAAGAGAAATGGAGAAACCAAAAGAGAAGTTTCTTCCAGAAAAAGAGTTACCTGTTTATTTTCTTTGAAGGTGAATCCTGGTGTAAATAAGTCTCTTTCACTTTGACTAAGATTAGTTGCTTTCAGATTTTCTGTGGTGAGCACATAAGATAGTTGTAAACTGGGTCCTAACTGGCAAATCTCTGGAGCCGCATGGGAGCTTATCCATTTTTGTCTGTAAGAATCAGGTCAAGGTTTACTCTAGGAAATTCAGACCATCAGGGAGTCTCCCCATGCCAGTTTTAGAGGATGTAGATATCTTCTTATGCTTCATTTGATTCTGCATTCATTAATTGGTCTGGCTTTGCTTCTGTACTTAAAACATCACATTCTTGGTACAAGCTATAAGTGATAAAGAGGTAAAGCTGAGTAATACTCTACCAATCTAGGAAGGCAGGTGTGCCTCTCTTGGCTGGAATCTCAGGCCAGCTGAGCCATTTATTCCCCATTTTCTTAATTTTCTAATTGTTGTCTTTCTGTAGTATATTAGCCTCAATACTAACAAAAAGTTTTGGAAATTGAATACCACCAGAATGAAACAGCCTATTATAACCTGGTCAGTGGTTTATGAGTTTGATGTTCTGAACAGTGTCAATATCTCTTTCACAAAATATTGAAGATTATTCTTTACTTCAAGTCACAAACAGCATTTTCTTGCCACATGATTTGTAAATTTTATTTCTGCTAGGGTCTCTAAAAACTTTTCTTTCCCCATTAAATGCACAACAGTAACAGGCTATGAAATCTTGGATAATGAGCTATCCTGCAACTGTAGAAAAAAGTACACACATCAGCAGTTAATCTCCAGGAATAAGAACTCAGAATAACACACATTTTAGAAAACCACAAAACAAAACAAACAAACAGATTAATTTTTCTTCTTCTTTGCTTTATGTATAAGTGTGTTCAACTATTTTCTTGTAGTCTTGGATTAGTAAGTTGCAAATGCTGCAGACCAGAGCCTGTGAAATATGTTTGTCATATTTTTATTTGACTTAATGTCTTCTGCAGCATTATTTTGGCACCACTCTAGAAAGTTCACTGTAGAGCGGCCTCAGCAATGTGGCTGTGCCCTGATTTCACGTCAAGTGCTATTATTGAAAGGATAACAGGAAACGATATGCTGGTCACATCTATTCTCTGTCTGTGGCAACTTAATACTGTTGTTTAACTGCAGTCTAGATTGCAGTTTAAATGTATGCCAGAGCACATACAAAGGTCTGAGAAGGTTCTTCAGTGAAGGGGAAGTTCACAGAGAATTTTGTGGTACTCAAATGGTACAGCTAAAGAAATTGGTTTCCCTTTCTCTTTCCTGCCCTGCTTAAACACATACTATTCCCAGCTGTCAGTACACATGCCTGGGATTTGCTTTTCCAGAGAAGATGGCATATGCCTGTTTGATGTAGGCGGTAGAATCTGCCTCCACAATTACATAATGTGACAGTGACAATGAATTGAAAATAAGGATATTAATATTCAGAGACCTAAAAATTGCTGCCATCATATTTCCTTAAACTGCTGTCATTCCTTGGTACAATACAAACCCTTACATTAATATTCAAGGAAATCATTACTGCTGTGTTTTTCAAGACCATCCCCACCCTGCAAAAAATGTAGCTGGAATTGTCTCTTATGCAATCAATCTTTCTATTTAGTACCTGGTGTGAGATTGATGTTATATAATCACATATCACTTAAAAGTATAATTGAATCCCATATTTTCCATATAATGGAAAGAACAGAGCCTCTAAAATATCTCCGACGTATCAGTCAGCAGAATTACTGAATATATACAATAAATGGTCTTGTTTTTCTCTGTTAATTGGTATTTTTAGAAACTGTTTTCTGTCTGTAAAAATAAGAAATAAATTCTTTCATTATGCCAATGCACAGAAACAAGTGCTTTATATCATGATAATGAAAAACATCTGAAATTACTTTCTTTGTTGCAGTTTCTATTATTTAATAATCATGACAAGTATGAAGGGGAAAAAAGAATGTGTCCTTTCCACTATTGAGATAACTCACCGAATACAATGACAGTATGACAGTAAAGAACTTTACATAGCACATACTGCTGCACACAGCATAGCAGTAACGTCAATATTGTGAAATAGCTAAATACTAATCCATCTTTAATAGCAAAAGGACGCTACATGAGAAACGTAAAAAATACTTTCTTCTAATCTCTTTACCTTGTCAATTATGTATCAGTATTGTGATATAAAACACAGAATTTGGTTTATGTATATTACATTTAAATTTTAAGCCACAAACAGAATGTGGCCCCTCCCTCATCCCTGTTTTCATTGCCTTATCTTCTGGAAAGAGGTATGTTTATGGCCTTTGAGAAACAGCAATTTTCTATCGTTGTTACTAAGTGAGACAGCTGTGGTGGAAAAAACAACAGGAGAAAAAAACGAGGCAAGAAATTGAATGCTTGTGCTTTGGTCAAGGGAGCAACTGACCAGTATTGTAGCTGGCTTTAACCCTCATGCTGGCGTTTCCTGCTGACATAATGTTAACATAGATCAGGAAAACCTACATTAAGAACTGCTAAAGAAGAGAGAGAGAATAAAAGAGAGGGAAACAAGGAAGAACATACAATAAATAATAGTTTAAATGAAAAAGAAAAGATCCGTTCAGAGAAATGCAAAAGAAAGAGAGGTAAGAAGGTCATGTGACTATTTGTGAAGATGAAAAATAGAAAAAATGCAAAAAGCAGTGTACAGTATTTCTTTTCTGATCACAGTAGTAATTTTACTACATGCCAGTTTCTGAAATTGTGTTTGTGATAAGTAGCACAGCTTAATTTACAAAACAGTTATGCAATGACAATTTCTCATTCAACTGCAGCCTGCTGACAACTCCAAAAATTGGGGCAGTGTTTCAGTTCTCTGGCTTTTGTGATGGTTGGGGGGGGGCAGGGGAGTGGCTCTAAAAACCCTGGGGTTTTCAGTTACTGTGGTTGTGAAAACAACCTTGGACAGAATAAAGAAATAAGATTCTGATTCACAAAAAAGGTGCAGAGAAGGAACAGCTTTGATTCTTGGCATCCATTCTTGTCCAGAACTGCTTAAAGCTGAGGACTTATGCTGTCTCTACAGGCAAACAACATGGGTGTACTGCACATTATTTGCATTATTTGTTTTGGCAAGTAATCTCTATAACAGGCATGGAACTCCTGCAGAGCTAATGGTGCAAAAGAATTGCCTTGTCATGGGTTGTTAATTTGGGCACTTTAGAAATCAGTAAAAAGTGAAGAGCATGGAAGAAGTATGCATGAGGGAATATTTACCTAGACTAGCTACGCTGACTTGAAAGGGAGGAAAAAAGGTCATGAACAGAAATCAAAACATAGAAGTAGAAATATGGGATAGAAAATGTAGTGCTGGTAAAAGTTAAATTCATGAATTATGATTAGATAATAAAAGACAGTACAGGGCAGATCTGTGAAGCCAATGGACGGTGAAACTTCTTTAGTTTCTGAAATGCAGCTCCAGGCTCTAATGGCATGAATTAATGATAGATTACAATGCAACTAATTTAGTAGGAAATCAAGTTTGCATTACCCTTATGAAGTTATCTGGGATGAACAGTACTGGAATGGATGTCAGAAGAAAATAAGCACGTCAGCTCTATTTAAGAATAACACAAAATATATTGATCAAAGCGTAAGTACTGTGGAAGTTGAAGTCAGTATTTTTCTCTGTTTTCGTGAAGTTAGGCGAGATAGTATATTCTTAAATAGTAGCACAACTAGTCATAGAGGAATTTATCTTAGTAAGTTTTGCTGCTTCTGCTTTTTATTTCTGCTGTTCAGGATCTTGAACAGAAGGCAAATTGTCCTTAAAATATTAACGTTTGACCTTGAACCAAAGAGGCTGCTTCAGCTCACGAATTTCCCCATGCAATCTGATTAGCTTACATTCCTCAAGAGCTAGGTATTTTAACACACCTGAAAGATAAATGGAAAACCTATATAGCTGCTTTCAGAAAGCAATGAGTCATGGTTTCTTGTATCCAGTGATCATGAGTATTGTCACAGTTTCTTTATTGCTTGCTTTGTTCACATGGAGAGAGCTGAAATAAGTCTCGGGTTTCAAAGCGGGAGAAAGGAGGAAAGAGGCAAACAGATACCAGAAGCCTAACTTTTGGGTCTATTTGAAAAAATTGTGTTCAAGATACATTCAGTATTTTTCCAGGGGCTTCAAGTGATCACTCAAGCATACATTTCAATTTATTTAAAAATTCTCAGATGGAGAATTACATTAATTTCTTCCAGTTTGCATCTGTTTTTTTTCTTTGAGTTCATCTGCTGTTATCAGGAGGCAGGATGTCAGGCCACATAACTCATTCTAATTGCATATGTTGCAATTAGAATGCTAATTACAGGGAAAAGTGTAACTTCCTCTGTGTTTCAAAGGCACTGTCCTGGGAAAGGATAAGGTTACTGTTTCAAAGGATTAGGAGGAAGAATCTCCAAGGTAGTGGTGTCAGTGAGATACCATAAAATATCCAATATTTTTTAACTACTATATATATGCTGCGTAACCATGATGATATAAGAAATTTCATTACAGTGGTTTGAGATGCATCTAGCAACCTGTTCTTCAGGTGTTTTTAGAAACTTGTTCAGATGAGATGACCGCTGATTTGATCACATGAAACTGAAGAAGCTTGTAAGGTTAGAAGTCCTTCAAGTTACTCAAAAGACATGTTAACTTGTGAAAGTTTGAGGGATTTTTTGGCCCCCTGAGGACTATGAATAGGATACAAGTGCATTTGCAAGTGCTCTCACAGAATTCAAATGGATGGAATGTGTTTGAGTACTATTGCTAAAATGTTGTCAGCAGAGAGCACACCTGTCTGCAAAGTTGGGGCAAAATTTTGTATCACGAACAGAATAAACACCTTTCTTCAGTGTGTGTGGCATACTTTCTAGATGGAAATGGATATATTTGTACATCTTGAGGGCGCTCACAAGGCATGAGTGGGACAACCAGGGGATCAGGCCCAGCCAGCACGGGTTCATGAGACGCAGGTCCTGCTTGACCAACCTGATCTCCTTCTATGACCAGGTGACCCGCCTAGTGGATGAGGGAAAGGCTGTGGATGTGGTCTACCTGGACTTCAGTAAGGCCTTTGACACTGTCTCCCACAGCATTCTCCTAGAGAAGCTGGCGGCTCACGGCTTAGACAGGTGTACTCTGCGCTGGGTCAAAAACTGGCTGGACAGCTGGGCCCAGAGAGT
>NW_008794213.1:160503-161000 GCF_000699145.1 Aptenodytes forsteri
CCAGGGGAGGTTTAGATTGGACATGAGGAAAAATTTCTTTACTGAAAGAGTGGTGAAACATTGGAACAGGCTGCCCAGGGAAGCAATTGAGTCCCCATCCCTGGAAGTATTTAAAAGACGAGTAGATGAGGCGCTTAGGGACATGGTTTAGTGGGCATGGTAGTGTTGGGTTGACGGTTGGACTCGATGATCTTAGAGGTCTTTTCCAACCTTAATGATTCTATGATTCTATTCTATGTGTATTACCAAATGCTGGGTAGAAATTCTAACACCTAATGAACATCCTCCTACTTAAAAAATACATAAAGATCATATAGCAGTTAAGTTCTGTTTGCAAGAAAGAAAGAAAGAACAAGCCACAAGTGATGAAATGGCAAGTTTCTCCCTACCATTATGTTTTACTCTTGACTTTGTCTAAGACTGCCAAAAATGTAGGAATCGGAACTGCAAGACACTTCACTTTACATAGCTGACACATCTCATTTAATTGGGGGGGG
>NW_008794213.1:162606-166834 GCF_000699145.1 Aptenodytes forsteri
AAACACCTGCGTGTGGGGGGGGGGGGGGGGGGGCAGGGTCAGCAGGACAGAAGGAGAGACTACAGAGAGGGATATGAGTGTGAAGAAAAACAAAATAAAAATATCCATTTTCTCATTTAACAACAGAAAAAACAATTCAAAGAACATATTTTTTCTTGTGGAAAATTTTTCTTTAGACAAAAAAAGCAAAACAATAACCACAATCTCAAATGAAACAACAATTTCCCAACTGACACTTGGTCTGTTGATAATTTTTCACATTTAATGGTACTGCATTTATGTGACATTTCTCTAGAGGAAGAATAAGGACTTTAATGATCGGGGTTAGAATAGGAATAGTCCACATATACATTTGCATCTCTTCCAAAGCAATTCCTTCCTCTTGTACAACGTATGCAGTTGTGTTTCCAACAGTATTACTCAGATGAGTAGAATACAACAGCTGGTGATTGTTATGGATGCATTGGACCAACTAAATACCTAAAAGAGCACCCTGATAATACAGTGAAGAGACAGGGACAGATGAAACTATTGCAAGTAAAACAGCAACTATCTATCGCCCAACTTCTATATTAGAAAATTTGTTAGTCATTTCTACAGAAGGATTTGTAGGAATGAAGAAAAAGTGTCTCACCCTCACCTGAACTTCATATTTAAAAATGTTTAGACTAAGCATCAAATACTGTGTTTAGGAGGCAAACAATTATATCATGTATATTTGTTTTTCTGTATAGTATCTGAAAGACATAGACCAGCAGTGTCCATTCAGTACCCTATAGCTTTATGCTAAACTACACTTACTTGAAACACAAGGCAGTGGTTCAAAAAGCCAGCAGTAAATTCTCAACTCCACTGACTTCAGTAGAGTGATGTTTTAATTTACAGTTTTCAGCTACTCTTATTGAAAAGAGTATAAAATAAATATAAGAAGGGAATCAATGGCCAAATGTGCAGAATTGTGTATTCACCATAGCTAAATGTGCTAAATGTTTGATGAAGGATATAAATAATTAGTAACATACACATACATTTAAAAAGTTTCTTCTGCTCAGGCATGCATATATCTGACATCTGAGTCTGGAGTGGCACAATGTGCTTTCTTTGCTCTTTCTCTTCCCTAGCACTTTATATGGCTAACCAGGGAGCCACGTTCTTCTCCCGTGCCTGCCAAAGAGGCAGTGGCCCATCATTATACTGTGTGCTCTTTAATTGCCTCAACTATAGCAGGGAGTTACTGATGTTCATTAACTGCTCACTGGGACTTGTATGTAGTGGAACACGACATAATCCATTCATTCACATCTCTATTAATGTCATTCTTGCATAGGCATAACATTGTACACTTATTCCCTCAAGCCCTCTTCATTTGCCTACTCACACTCAGTCTTCTAAGCCACTTTTAATCACATCAGGCCTGAATTGGGAAAATATAAAGAAATTATTTTGATTATAAAAGAAATATACATATAAAATTGGTATTGCAAAATTCATTACTACATGGCATGCAGATATCCTGACAAAAAGCATATTTTAAGAACTCAAATAGAAGAGAACTGTAGACATGAAAATATTAAAGGTGAGCTAGAGTAAGAACAAGTGCATGTGCTAAAAATAGGGAATTACTGTGTATTTAGTCTAGCAATCTTCATATTCAACCTGCAGGGCAAACACAGACTAAACTGTAATAAATTTTCTAACATCTAAAGACTCTAAAAGAGCTGCATATTTACCATAAGTTACTATTACCTTGATCTGGCAATGATTTTCTTTAAACACAAAAAGGATCCTCCTTGAATAAGCTGGGTTTTTTAAATTTAACTATTCCAGAAATTGCACTTGAAAAGAACTTGGAGTTCCAAAAAACGTAGGCTTAGAAAAGGACCCCTAACCAATCTCTGAGTGATGAAATTAACTCAAAAGTTCTCAAAATGAAAAAAATAAATGCTCTTTTTCCTTCTTTTTGTTCTAGTGAGATGATGGAGTCAGGATATACTCTGGCTAAAAGACAAAGTAATAAGGAAATTCTATATAAAGGAGGTGTGATTGTTACCAAGAATGCTTGTTTCTTTCCCATTTATTTTGCTTACCTACAGCTGAAGTATGTTCCTCTATGTCAGTTAGACTACTCTAAGGGAACTCTTCAGGTCCTGTCAACAGCAAGGAAGGATTTCTGTACAAGCAAAAAAAACCTAACACCTCCCATCCTGAATGCAAAATAATATTTTTTATCTCTACAGGGACCATGATTAGAGATGTCTCACTGCAGTATCATTCTATAGCAATGAAATTTGATACTGAAACCCATAGAGTTAGTGGGTCAGAGTTACTCTTTATGGATTTCCCAACTCCCAACTACAGAAAGAGATATTAGTCAGTCTATAGTCTATTAGGTGGCAAAAGTGAAGTGAATTAAATATGACCAGTTCTATAAGCACTCTCACACTTGGGAAAAAATAAAAAACCCTTAATTTTTTTCTTTTTCTGCCTCAACTCAAACAAAAAGCTGATCATGAAGTTTACAGTGATACATAGAATACAATCATGACTTACACATGTGTAAGCAACCAGACATTAAACCTCAAAAGCTTTAGGAAAAGTTAAAATACCTCAGGTTTCTACATGAATATGTAGATTTAAAAATCATAGCTCAAGGCTGGATCATTTTATAATTTTAAATCATGAAAGAATGAAAAAGGCTTTAAAACCAAAAATGCATCAGGGAAGTGAACAGATGGACAAAAAAACCCCTTATAGTAAGATCTGAAAGAACAGTCTAAATCAACAGACATAGTTAATGAAAAACCTTTGGATGCACCATGCCATCAGTTCCTTTATTAAAGAACATAATGAAGGCTAATACCAAAAATTTTTTACCTTATTTAGTGAAGAAAACCTTTTTCAGTGTGCAGAAAAGCAAGAATAACCTGAACTAAAATAGCAATTCCATAAAGAGTGCTAAGATGCAGGGGGTGGGGAGTGGGGGTGGTGGAAGAGTATCAGTGATCTGTTTTGATTTTAACAAAGTACCTAATTCCTCATCAATGTCAGGTTGGTGTCTTTGTCTCATGAACAGGCTCAGTACATTGAAAAGGTCATGGAGTTTGCTCATGCCTTAGGGAAGCCATTTCACATCTGAAGGACATTTGTGAAGATCAGAGGCAAATAAAGGACAAAATATGTTTATTTCCAGCCAGCCAGAACATATCATAAGTAAGCAGCAAAATTTCATGTGAAAACTGCTGAGCAAGAAAAACTTTGGGAAAAAGCAAAGAAGGGCATGTGCAAATACACATAAGCATCCGACTACCAAATTTCTAGCTTTCATCTATTTCTCACAGTGCAATGTCCCCAAAGTATTTCTTTCTCCCCAACTCAAGAAGTGTCCAAGTTAACACAAAGAAAGCACAGTAACAGGGATAATTTTAAAATATAGCCAACAGTGTCTGTGTTTTTTTCTGCCCTCTGAAGAGAACACATTGGAGGATTTTTCCTTATTCAGCTTAATCCATCCCTCCCTGATCTATGCCAACTTGAAGCAAACCCTCAGCCATTACTAGCACAAAAAAGTTTAATACCGTGGATGGAGCACCTTATTTACACCAGGGTGGCCACCCTGAGGCCTGGACATTCACACAGTGCAAACGGGACTCTAAGCTTAACAACACTGTACATGTCTCTTGGCTTCCAGACATTCCAAACAGTAACATACTACAAAAAGTCCCAAAGAGTACATCCCAACCAGTAACATATGACATTACAGATGAGACTGTCAGAAACTTTCTAAGTCTTGATATTAATTTAAACAAGATGTCAGTATCTTTAGCATTAATAAAATGTTTTCTTCAAACCCTCTGAAAAATAAGTTAGTGAAAGGGAGTGAAAGAATTTTTCTATTGGCTCTTTCTCTGTAAAATATGCATTAAAACCCAGAAAACCCATCAGATAAATGTAAGTGCATTTCAGAGTGAAATATCTACTACAGGAAAATAATATCTCCATTACCCCACAAATGAGTGAGAATCTTCATGTTTTCTGATTTTATTTCCACCTCATGACTTTTGAGGTTTTTGAAGATAAGAAGAAACCCACTAATCATAGAATCATAGAATCCCTCTAACGTATTGAGTCCAACCATCGCCCCAACACCACCATGCCCACTAAACCATGTCCCTAAGCACCTCATCTACTCGTCTTTTAAATACCTCCAGGGATGGTGACTCAACCACTT
>NW_008794213.1:168131-185022 GCF_000699145.1 Aptenodytes forsteri
GGCACCGAGGTCAGGCTGACAGGCCTGTAGTTCCCCGGATCCTCCTTCCGGCCCTTCTTGTAGATGGGCGTCACATTGGCAAGCCTCCAGTCGTCTGGGACCTCCCCCGTTAACGAGGACTGCAAATAAATGATGGAGGGTGGCTTGGCGAGCACCTCTGCCAGCTCCCTCAGCACTCTTGGATGGATCCCATCTGGCCCCATAGACTTGTGAGCATCCAGGTGGCATAGCAGGTCGGTAACTGCTTCCTCTTGGATTATGGGGGGTTCATCCTGCTCGCTGTCCCCGTCTTCCAGCTCGGGGAGCCGAGTACCCTGAGGATAACTGGTCTGCCTGTTAAAGACTGAGGCAAAGAAGGCATTAAGTACCTCATCCTTTTCCTCATCCTTGGTGACAATGTTCCCCCCCCCGCATCCAATAAAGGATGGAGATTCTCCTTGGCTCTCTTCTTGTCATAAATATATTTGTAAAAACATTTTTTGTTGTCTTTAATGACAGTGGCCAGATTGCATTCTAGGTGGGCAATATTCAAGCTGTACATATTTCATATTTCATCACCTATCTTGTGTTGGTCTTTAATGGAAAGCTGGTAAAAGAAATGAGGAATTGGACATGTTACTATGAAATTCAAAATCTGCTTTTTCATGTAATCCATAATTTTGCATTAGTAGATAAAAAGTAGCAGAAATGCAGACCATCTGGAATATTATTTTGACTTTTTTTCTTGCAAACATGGTCATCCTGACTGGATTTTTTTTCTTTTTCCTTTTGCCTTTAAAAAACATTCTGGTAATGTTTTTGTAGAAACAAATTAGATACTTTGTGATAATTCTTGGCAGATCCCCCATCTAACCCTGCAATGTTAGTTACTGAGCAGACCACAACACAGAAGTGCTGTTCCTTCCCAGAGGATGAAACAACAGGCAAATTAACCAACAGAGAACATACTGACACTGAACTGGTTAGGTGAAAAGCTACAGACTTGGCCTACTATCTGACTACTCTGAACTGATTCCTTTACAATCACATCTCTGAAGAAGAGTTTTAAGGTCGGGCTTGAAGGGATTTTTTTTCAACATTAAGAAAATGGTTGGACTTTCTCTTGTTTCCTAAGGCCTTATTTAGTTGTGTTTTCCTACTTGTATTCAAAAACAAGCTATGAAAATATTTTCCATGGCACAGGAATGCCTTCCTGGTAGTCTTTTTCCTCTACTCTGAAGCTAAGAATATAATTGAAATTTACTTCAGATGGAAAACAAGCTCCATCAAGGGAATCTCCTGTAACTGTAAAAAATGAGAGCTTACCTATGATATTGCTAAGCAACAGGGAGGCTGTAGGAGTCTTCCCACTCCTTAACAGCAGTTTAGACAACGAACCCTTCCTAGCTGCAACAGAGGTAAGTAGAGCTTTGTGAGAGGGTTCAAGCCTGTGCTGAATTTACTGTTCACTGTCCTCACTATTCAAAATAAAGCTGATGAGTGTAGAAAAAAGTTGCATAGTGGGAATGGAATTGTTACTAAACAAACCTTCACATGTCCCTAGATTTGTTCCTTTCTAAAATACATTGAGTGCAACATGGAAATAAATGGAAAAAAATATTGGACTTGAAGTGCCTGATCACTGAAAAAATCAGTAAACAGAGAAGAAAAACATTCTAAAGGAACAAAGATGAAGGATGAAAACAAAGAGAATATTGCAAGCAGCTTAGCACAGATGCTATCTTTAATGCTGTTTCATGGTCTCCTGGAGAAGGAAAATGTGTGTTTGGAAAAGGATAGTGATGACACAGACATGAAAGAAGATGCAGTTACATTAAGTCCCATAGCTGGGAGCTCTTATGACCCATTTGTTAAGGGGGAAGGAGCAGAATAGCATGGGCATGCGTGAATTCCCCAAGAAATATCAGTAGTCATCTCCCTTTTTATCCCTTCACCAGTGTGGTGATCAGCATCTCCATGATACCTATGATGCCTTGAAATGATTAGAAGTAGCCTGATTTCCCTTATTGTATTAATAAGAAGTTAACTAGGAATTATCAATTCAGTGTAATTGTCTGTGGGCATAATACACTACTAAGTGTTGGTTAGCTCTGAGCTCTGTGCTGTGGTAATACAACTGCCATTTATAGAAATTTTTGAAGCAGGTTTAAGAACAAAACCCAGAAAACCCCCCATGTAGATTCACTTCCATTTTATTTGCCTGGGGTGGGTCCTGAGTGAGAGAACAAAATTCCCTTTTACTAAAATAAATCCTCTCCTGTATGTGTAAGCATAAAGGAACAGGATCTGGTGCAAAAATCAGGAAAAGGCTCATTTCAAATAGTACTTTGCTGGCTAGTTTGTGATTCCTACCTACTGCTCATGGCAATAAAAGCAGCTGTCAGGCCTTTGTCTTTCACTTAGCACCTTACTCTGCTGAAAGTCTGCAGCTTGCTACTTGCATAGAATAAGCCTTCAGAGGAATGACAAATTCATGTGATCAGGCAGGAAGGCTTTGGTTTCTTAGAAGCAAAACCCCCCTATTTTGTCTTATGGTTTATTTAATTTTTTATTTCATTCAAAAGCTTGACAACATAAAAGTTATTAAGAGTAGGCCTGAGTAATTGTATGCTCAGTCCCAGGTTAGGCCCCCTATAATGATCTTTCTAAGCAATAGATGACACCCCATGAGAAAACAGAAGTACTTGAATTTTGGCCTGTAAATCTCATCCTAGTGAGATCAAGTCCTTGGATTTAGGTTGCACGGTATGTATTTTGTCTACAGGGTCTGCAACCAAGTTTGGAGAGGGCTCACTCTCCAAGCCCTTGAAGCACTAGAGGGTTGAAGAAACAGGCAGCAGTCATGCTCCGAAGAGATGGGCACAGTAGCCTGTTGCCTCCTTGCTGCTGGGTGCTGTAGATGGTAGAAGTTACATACATTTGTGTTTATATCCCTGAGATATTCATGGAAGAGACCTTTGAGGCCTGCTGGATGAGGAAGCCTTGGGAGGGCCTTGACGTAAAAATACCTGGAGATTGAAATGGCGTTAGTGGCAGGTACTGTAAATTATTTCCCTAGATTTTACCTGTCCTTTGTCAGCCATTTGTGTCTTGGTACAATACACAGAGTTAGGAGGACCTTTGGTCTGAATAAGCCTGGCTGTTCTTTACCCTGCTCTGAGGGTAAAGGGCTGAGAAAAATGTTTGGATATGTAAGACCAGGATGCTGGTGGGTTTTGGAGAAAATGGCAGAAAATGGCTGATGTTTTTTACAGGAAAGATGGTAAAAGAATCAGTAAACTTTTTGTGAAGCATGTAAATGGCAAAGTTAGGACTATATTGGACTATTGATCTAGGAAGAAAGATGAGAGATGTGAGGGACTTAAAATTAGTTTAAACTCTTCAGATGTGATGTTTCTTCTCACTTGTCCCGCACTGAAAGCAGAGGTTGCTTATGGAGTCTGGTGTCCAGCAGTCTCAAAATATAATTAAAGGTCCATTTTCACAATAATTGAAAGATCAGAAGTCATGAATAATTTTGTTACTTTAAAGATTGCATTAGCTTATCACTCTTCTGAGAACTTTCCGGCTGTTGAATACTGAGGAGGGCTGAAGTACTTCGATGCTGTCCTTCTCAATGCTGTTTCACTTTGGACTGTGCAACTGCATGGTCTCTGGAACCAGGTCTGAAACCTCAATTTCTCCTCTTTCAGGCTAGCAGCCTGATCACTGTTCAAAAGAGCTATGTACATGTTTTTCGCTTTGGTCAAATGAACATTTAATTTTGCTGTCATTAACAGTAACCCATTTGAAGCACAGATAAAAACATCTGCAGTAATTTCCATTAGTATGTCAGCATCTATCTTGTCACCATACAGTAACATCTTAGACCCTACAGTTATTTACTTCCCTAAGTATAAAAAGAGAAACAGTTTTGCTGCTGATGCTAAGGAATGTAATTAGAGGGAAAAAGACAGGCATCTGTTCAGATGTATGAAAAATGGCATTTTGAAAATAATATTAAGTGGCACAGGAATGTGCACTATCTTCTACATGCATCTAAATTGTGGAGAGATAAATATCTTCAAAAACAATTTTGCAGGAGTATAGTTTTAGAAAAATGATAGTGCAGAGTTGCAATGGCTTAATGAGTTGTCAAAGAAAGTTGAGCTGTTCTGTTTCCAGAACACTGAGGGATAATGGTAAAATAAAATGGCTCATCTGTGCCATAGAGTTTTTTGAAAACACAACCGAGTTTTAACATCCTTAAGAAGCTGAAGCTAGAGAGTTCACAAGCATTAGAATCATGGTTACTGAGACTTGAATATATGGTTTTAGACAGTAAAGTCAATGTCATGAAAGCAATTCTTGATGACAGTTGAGCATGTTCCTGTTTTCTTTGCCTGAGATAAACCTGGTGGTATGTGTTTTTATTGAGCGCATATCCATTGAAAACCCCACTAGGCATTTCCTGATTGAGTCATGTATTGCAGTTGTCTTTTATCTAAGGATGGATAAGTATGTTCAGCTAAAATAAGAGTTGAACAAAAAAAAAATTTTGCTGGAAAAAAACTCTAAAAGTCATCATACGTACCCTATCCCTTTCAGGTGGATACACTATTGCATTTTCTTCTTTTAGTAAAGCTACTTATTTCCACAAATGTTCTGTATGGGGGCTGGAAAATATCTTGTTTCATCAGAAGGAAAGCCAGAGCTTCAGCAATAGGTCCAAAACACTGCAGTTTTCAGACATACTATTTAGTAAGCCTATTGCGTGTCGTGAAGCTTTTGCAAGAAGGGTTTTTCCCCCATGACTCAAGTAAGACAAATATTATACCATGTAAAGAGTATTTATTTCCTGAAAGCAAAATGTAGCCTCTCTACTCGTGGTGAATGGTATCTTCATATTTCAACAAGAAAAGATGAGGGCTAACAAAATAGGTAAGGACCTTAGTAGCACTGGATGACTTTTTCATAGAATTTAATAGGAATAAAATGTGCAACTGCTATAGAGTTGACTATGTTTGATGCAACAGAATCTTGAGGGTCAGTCAGTAACAGCAAGCAGGAATAAAAATAACAAGTTTTGCATGGAAGCTGCTTTAAAAAGTTTGTTATTGTTTGGGTTTTTTTTTTACCATAAGAGTAAAGTATAATAGCCCAGGGTTGAAAATGGGTGGGATCTGGAAAGGAATGACGTTGTTTTAACAGGGATAATGGGATTGGTAATATTTGATGCATCATACACTGAATGTAACACATGCCGTCTAGTGCTTAAAGAAAGGACAGCATCTACTGGCCCAAGGTAGGTGGATCTGCACAGACTCTTGGTCATCCAACCACAGCGACATCTTGACCAAACCAGAAAGATGGATGTGCTGTTGTGGTTGATGACTGGAGTGACTAAAGAGCAGAGCCTTTCCAGACAAGAGAAGGAGTTGAATTATCTGTATTTCAGCCCTCTGCCTTGATATTGGCCTGAAAGGAATTCACAGCTGAGGAAAGCATAGCTCGTTGTGTCACTCGATAAAGGACTTAGTTGCCACTTTGAGTGCAGTAACTGAAAAAGAACTTGACAGCCATTTCACAACATATGGTACTTTCTGCTTCACTTTTTTTTAAATGTGCAGAGTTCTTTTATGCTCTACAGCCTTTTTTTTTTTTTTAATAATAATTCTTTGGGGGCTTTTCCAACATAGAAGAATAGTTTTAGTAGTAACAGTAGTGGTAGTAGTAGTACTATAAAGGTACAATTTTAAGAAATAACCTCTAATGTAGAGGCTAGTCCATGAAAGAAAAGAAAGGTGTGTACTTCTTAAGTGCATCCTATCTGTTGATTTTCTTCAGTTCATCTTTAGATAAGCCAAAGGTGAAAGAACAAAAAAGAAAACTTCAAGAGGAAAAGGCAGTGGTATGATCCTTTTGGAAGAGACAGGAAAATAAAATTTAACCTGATGGCTAAAAAGAATAAACCAAAATAATTAAGAATATTTTTGAATCTCTTAACATTGCAATATTTATTGTTGTTTTCCTCTTCCTTCTCCTAGTTGAACAGAAGAAAACAATCAGATGGAGACCTGTTATACCTTGCCTGTATCAAAGATATGTGTGCTAAAAAATCTACAACTATGCAGTTCTCAAGTGAGTAAATAAAGCATACCTTTACAAATGAGGCTGTTGAATATGGTAGACAGTGTAGGTAATTAGTAATTGAATTATATGTTATCTTAACTTTGGAAGGCATTTATTCCCATCCTTTGAGGAGTATTTAGTCTTTCCTTTGAAACTAGTTCGTTATCATGTTCATGAAGTTAAAAGGATTAATTCTGCCCCTTTGTTCTCATTCCCTCCTTCTCATGCCAGCAGGAGCAAACTCTTTTCTCATGGCATATCTTACCCTGCTAATGAACAATGCTGATTATAGGATGCTTCCAGGGAATGCTATGGAATTTAGTTGGATGACAATGTGGGATTTTCAAGAAGCTGTATGTTGCAAAGCACACTAATTGCAATTCTTACCGCTAAGGGAAATCAGGGAAACATTTGAGGTTGTTGCCATAGAAGGAGAAAGAATTGCTGAATATATGTTTTGGGAGATGGTAGATAGACCAAAGTTACATTTCTTCTCTTTAACCACTTGTCCAAGGGGTATTGGTTCTCTATAACCAAAAAACATTGCTTGCTAGTTTTGTGGCCTTTACTGTAATCAGGCCCATCCTAGTCATGAGGGAAAGGAAGAAGGTGTGTCACCATGGTATGTACAACCTTTGCTCAGTGGTAGGAAGAACTAACCAGCTAGTACATAGGTGCCAGCAGACTTTTATAAACATTATTTGGCCTTAAAAGAGTACTATATATCATCTTCACAAGAGATCAAACACAAATAACCATTTGGGTGTGTGCTTTAAGATGTTGCTGGTACTTTAACAAAATAAAAAATAAATACCTAATTACAAAATAGAAAGAAGAATATGAAGACACAATACAGAAAACTGTCAAAACTTTTAAGGTACCTAAAAACCTTAATGAATGGCAAGCTGTGCGGCCAGACTTTCACTTTCAAGGAACAGCTTAGGGGAATGTGGAGATAGGCGCGATATCTGAGGGAATGTTTCTGCTTTAATGAATAAATAAATAAATAAATAAATAAATAAATAAAAGGCTTCAGACAGCGACTTCATGCTTTGGTTATTACATTTTTATTTCATGACAGTAATGATGAACATATTGGAGAGTGTCTGTGGGGAATTTATTGCTGATCTTTCACACTCAAAGTATATAAGCCTCCTTATTTCTCCATTAGTGTAGGGAATCTCTTTTTGTAAGGGCCTTGCTGCTGTGGAATGCTTTTAGGCTTAACTGAGAATGAAGAATTTATCCTCTTCGGCAATTAAAGAGGGACTGCAGTTACCAATTCTTCTGCATCTTCTCCTTAGAAGTCAATTCAGCAGAAGTAAACTTTCACAGTAATATCTTTGTGAAACAGAATACAGTAAGAGTTGCTGGAGCTCATAGCTATTCATCCTTTGTTTTTCCTCTCTCATACTCTGTGGCTATGTTTACATTAGTAAGGAATGCCATCCAGGTGAAGCGGATCTGCAGAGTAAAACAGCTAGTGCGTGATGGTCACACCATATGCACTGCTAGAGTTTTACCTCAACCTAGCTCTAGTCTGGCCCCATGAACTGAAGGTAGCAACAGGTCCATTTGTGGAGTGCATCTTCTGATTTGGTTTCATTAAAAAAAAATAAAATAAAATCAGTCCATGCAGTCTGAGACTTCTCTGCAATGTGAACCAAAATGCAATAAGTGTGGACAAGCAGGACAGTTATTATAATTGGGAATTCCTGTTATCAGTGGGTCCTGCCCTGCAAACAGAGGTTCTTGGCTTTAAGTAACAAACAACTTTGAAGTATTCATATGCTCTTGTCTTGAAAAATACTGCTGGCATATGCATGAATGCATGAATATGTAGGTTCCTTAGAGATGCTGTGAGACAATGGTCGGTGACTTTGTCATCACATCTTAATGAGACTTCCTTTGCAAGATGCTGAAACTTGTAGGTTGGCCAACAAGCCTCTTCTCTTTTTGAACCCAGAGAAATTTGATTCAGGAGGAAGTGGGGCTTGTCAATCTATGCAGTTTTGTCTTTTCTTGGAAAGTAATCCTCTTTTATTACCTGTCAAAATACATGTGAAAGCAATATGATCTACTTTGATTTAAAAAGGAATGTAGCTGTGTTTTTCATTCAACATGCAAATAAATAAAGTTTAAAGTAAATGATCAGTAAAATGAGCTTTTCTTCTTCTGAAGTATCTGTGGGTTTCTTTGGTTTTGTTTTTGCTTTTACTGCAAGAAGGCTATAATAGCTACTGCTGCTTACATGTAGAAAGGTGAACGGGCTGCCATGCAGTGAGAGACTGATAAATGATTAGTAGGTTTTTAACCAAAAGGTCTCCAAAATGACCACGCACTGGTTCATCACTAGGAACTCGAGGAGCTGGAGGTATGCTGAGGAGCTGTGGGCACAGACTATTAGGTTAGACTGGGAAAGCTCAGCAAGAAGATGAAAGGAATGTATGATAAGGTTAACACTACGTGAGCCTGTGTGCATGGGTTGTTATATTTAATATTGCTTACTCAGCCAAGATGTAGTTGAAAATTACAAAATTTGAAGTTTGGAAGCTGTTTATTTGTGTGGCAGTTTTAGAGACTGGTTTATATGTGCATGTTCTCTTTTGAAGTATTTCTCTGCAACAGTGAGAGCTCAAAAACACACCTTTCTAGAAATAACAAAAGCAAGGTCAGAAAGGTTCATATCCTTCTAAACACCAACATTCTAGTGTCCTTTGTGATTATATGCATGCTACTGATCTGTAATCTAGATTGATGAGTCACATGAACAGCAGGTCAGACAGGGTTGTGTGGCAGACCAGTGGCTTGTCTTGTCTTCTCTCCGAGGAAGCTGATGGCCATCATGACGGCTGTGTCTATACTAATAAGTTGGTTCAGACCAGTAGTGCAGTTTTGGAGTGACTCCTCCATCTGTCTCCACTTACCATGCATTGTTTTGGTTTCCAATGGTTTTCATCCTGCAAAAAAGCTTCTTATGAAGGAAGTGAAATCAGACTGTTGTTCAACACCCAGTGTGGAGGCTAGGATCAAAACAAATGATTGGGCTGCAGCACCAGGAGGTCCTCAAAAAGATATCTATCATACACGAGCTAAAAAAAGGCTCTTGAATAAATAAGAAATCCAGTGACACCGTGCAGTGACTCTGTGATGCACATGGGCCAAACTCTGTGTGTACCTGTCTGTTAGCTTTCAAAAACTAGGCCTGAACTCTTTGCAGCTCTGCTGCTTTCTCACCCGTCCAAACTTTTCCTGGTTTGAAGACTTTTCCCTAATTTTTTAGCCTTAGCCTGTTGCCTCCCCCTACCCATCCTTGCTAAATCCCTTTACTTTTAAATAAATAATAATAATAACAACAACAACAATAATAGCAATAATAAAAAATTGTTCTCCTTTCCAGCTGTTTTCTCTACAGTGGTGACATCTTTCCCTTGAGAAAATCAAGCAAGCAAAACAACACAGTGGTGATCTTTCCCTTGAGAAAATCAAGCAAGCAAAACAACAAGGAAATAACATTTTTTAGTAAATATGTTTCATGAGGGAGCTGATGATAGTGTCTTGTGTCAGGACAAACCAGTCACAGCAACAGGAGTTTGCCAACCCTATGACTGTCACTGCAATTCAATAATAAAAAATTGTTCTCCTTTCCAGCTGTTTTCTCTACAGTGGTGACATCTTTCCCTTGAGAAAATCAAGCAAGCAAAACAACAAGGAAATAACATTTTTTAGTAAATCTGTTTCATGAGGGAGCTGATGATAGTGTCTTGTGTCAGGACAAACCAGTCACAGCAACAGGAGTTTGCCAACCCTATGACTGTCACTGCAATTAAGCTGATAATGAATGCAATTCAGAAAGATGAAGGTGATCTTGAATATCTGGGAGAACAACCAATCTTCGGGTGTGACAGGGGTGTGTACCTTATGTGAAGACTTTGAATGGTTTTCCAGTGGTTCATGACTGAACCTGCTCCATATTTGACTGCCTGTGCCCTGGATCCCAGGAGCACCATGTGGGAGAACCTGGTGCCACCGTGAGGTTCAGAAGAGCCTGGCGCACTCCTCACTCAGCATCGGCAAACGCTTGTACTAGTGTTCCTGATACCAACCCAGGTAAATATACAACTTTTCTGTTTATGTCTTCAGAGTTGGTGGTGAAGAGAAGGTTGTTAGAGGTCTCTAGTAGAATTTGGATGTTTGGCTTGGAGCTATAAAATGGTAATGTGTGTGTGCATGTGTACACAAAGCAAGTTTTAGCAAGGCATGTTAGCCACTGCTAAGCTCTATACTGGCACAACACACTAATATTGGTAGCAATGTAGCCCTTATGTAGCTCATGCGCTATTGAAAGTTCTATGACCTGCTTTAAAAACAGAAAAAAAAACCCAAACAGAAAACACTTAAGCCCAAATCTCAATTTCACTGAACAGGCAGCTATTTTTAAATATACACTTATACAGTATGTTCAGACTGGCTAAAATAGTAGCTGTTGTGATATATTGGAAAGGAGGGATATTGCAGTGAGTCCAATTGTGTGTCATGCTCAAGTGTGTGATCTCAGAACCCCATGTTACCTCTGTTTTCAAGAGACAATTCAGTTAAATGTCGGACTGGCTCCCATGTCCTAGACATTGACTGTAATTTATTCTTCTATTCTATTATGAACACTACCTCCTCTTATGGCTACTTTTTTACTTTGATACTTCTTTCAAATTCAATGTGGTTTGAGATAAAGTTTACCTAAGTACATCAAAGGGAATTAGTGACAAAGAATAATCTGCCAAGTGAAGCTAAAATTTAAATGATGAAACTTTTAAGTACTTTGTATTATGAATTGGCAATGTTTTGGTCTTGTATCCTCTACATTAAGGGTAAAATTTCAAAGGTAGCTGTCTCAACATTTATTCTCACTGCTTAATAGAAATACTTTTTCATTAATGCAGTATAAAATCTAACTTTCCCTATATTTATGATAAAATTCCTGTAGATGGCATTTCCAATATTGTCTGAACATATAAAATTATAGTGTGAAAACAGTTCAATCCAATACTGTTGCAGGGGCCAGTGACCGCTGCTCAGAGGCTGGCTGGGCATCGGTCGGTGGGTGGTGAGCAATTGCATTGTGCATCACTTGTTTTGTATATTATTTTATCATTATTATTATTAATATTATTATTAATATTATTATTCTTTCCCCTTCCTTTTCTGTCATATTAAACTGTCTTTATCTCAACCTATGAATTTTACTTTTTTTTTTCTCTGATTCTCTCCCCCATCCCACTGGCAGGGGCGGGGAGTGAGCGAATGGCTGTGTGGTGTTTAGCTGCCTGCCGGGTTAAACTACAACAGTCCTTTTGGCGCCCAACATGAGGCACAAAGGTTTGAGATAACGACAGATCTAACCAACGTGTAAGGCCATGGATTAGCCCATGACAGAGCAGGTACTCCCCTGGAGGGACTGCAGCCATGGGTAAGGCCATGTTGGAACAAGTTCACTCCTGAAGGGACTGTGGCTGTGGGTAAGGCCACGCTGGAATAGGCTTGTCACACCATGTTGCGTAGTCACAAGCTATTTCAAAGTATGCTTTGATTTTTCTTTTTCTTTCTTCTTTTTTTTTTTTTTTTGAGTATTATAAGAGTATGCCTGTACTTGTACAATAGTACATTTTTATTCATCCTTTTATCCATCCTTTCCTTCTTGATTCATGTGGATGCTTAATAATGCATCTGAGTGCAAGCCCCTCTGCTATTTAGCACTTCATGAAAACTACACCCTGCAAGATTACTTCATTTTAAGATGGAGTAATAGAGGTGAAATTACCAGACATAATTACTTCATCTGAATCACCAGAAGGTAAGTTAATGTCAAACAAATAATTTGGCAACATTTCTAGTGCTATCTCAGACCCCTCATTCATTTCTCCAAGCACCTGTCTTTGTTTTGAGAGGCTTTTTCTTCCCATCTTCCTTTGCTTGAGCTCTCTTTTATAGGACATTTTTCTCCATTTCCACATTTTAAGTCATGATATAGGCTAGTGGTTCATAAGTCATCTTGGTGGTCTTCATGATAGGTACTGTACACAGATCACCTCCATGCTCCTTCTTGCCTTTCATTAATGCTACCTTATACACAGAGCAGTAACTGTGACCAGGCTGGCAAATACCTGGAAGTCTTGAGGTAAAAAAAAAAAAACACAATTCGTTGTTAAGGCTGTATACTTTCTATTTAGAGGTGAAACTTAGCATCCTGAGCAGAATAGATTCGATGTGTCTCGTAACATTCCTAGGTTTGCCAGCCAGAAATATGAGCCTGAAGCTTGTTCCACCATTATGTGGTTCAACCGAGTAGTTGTCTTTCTCCCCAGTCCCCAGAAAGAATGGAAAGGGTAAGTTCCCCAGCAGATGAAAATAAAGCATGATAAAGCAAGATATTTTGACTACAAAAATGGGTTTGCTTGGGATCATATTATGCTAAGGGCTATACAAATTTACTTGCAATCCTCTGCTGCCTTTCTTAACACAGTCCAGACCAGACTGTATTATTTTTCTCTTTTATCTTTTTAAGCTGTTAGCAAATATCACCAGCCATGATAGTTGCCATGCTATCTTTTATGGGATTGACCCCACAGGAGGCAAGATAGACATAAAATGTAACAAGAATAGCACTTGAGAGGTGAAGTGATCCGTCCAAAACAAAAAACAAGAATATGAGATGAGACGGGAATCTTCTGATGTCCCACATACAGCTCATTTCTGGTTTTGGATGCTCTCACCTATGCTAAGAGAATTGGGAGGATATGAGGGAGGGTTAAATTCTTCTCAAATAATTTGAGGAAACAAATTAAATGTAGATCCTTTTATTGTCTGTCTACCAGGAATGGAAAAATAAATTGTAACATACATTTTCCTCAGTTTTGTTAGTTTTCAAAGATTTTCACTTTAGATTTTTTGTTTTATACAACTGGTTGTTAGTAAGAAATGTCACTTTCCCCTCAAGGTAGTCCAAGGCATCTAGCCAGATTAATTGCTTCAATTTCTTCCTCTTTTACACCACTTTTTATTGTAGGACATGATGTGTATCAGAAGCCTAAAGGCTCTATTAAGATTGGGCAATCAAGGAAATGCTGTGAAAACTCTCTGAAAGCTTAAGTCCACACAGTCATGAGAAGGAATCTGCTCAGTCTGTAACACTGCACGCTTTCTTCTGTCCTATAACATCATCGCAAGTGCTTGAGAAAAGAGCAGGGGGAACAGCACTCTCTTCTGATCAGCTATGGAACAGTGATGTTCTGAGGTTGGGAAGGAATCTCAAGGACAAGACTTCCAAGCATGACTGGTGATTCAGGATTTCTCCAGGTAGGATTTTGAACTTGAAATACCTTCACAGCAACCTGCATTTCAGAAGGTATGTGCTTACATGTGAAACTCGGGCCCCTCCCAGACATTTCAAATTGGCTGTCAAAATTACTGATTTCCCACCATTGTAATATTCTCCGGGTATTAAATTTAAATTACTCAATTTAAATGATACAATTTAATATGCTGTCTTTAGACAAACTAAATGGATCTGATGTACTTTATGTAAGTGCATTCAATAGGCAAATATTGTATTCGAGATAACGACAATAAAAGAAAAAAACCCTAGGTATTCAGAAGACTAGGACAAGTCTTACTCTTTTTTTACTTCTTTGTATTAACAAGAGACAGGGATTTTGAGGGAGAAGTGTTTCTTCTCAATTGATGTTACACTATTGGAATCAATGGCTTTTTGCTCAGCTGTTGTAGCTGAGATGCTTAGTTTTCCATTTTTCAAATTGTTGGTTTTCATGCCTGTTCTGGTGCTTTTGCTTCAAAGCAGATCAGAAATTCAGTTAGATTTTTATTGCCAAGTCTGTAAACTTAGTTAACGAAGTATGATACAAAATCAGCAATTATTGACAGTGGGGTCAATAATAATTCCCATATTTTAAACCATTTGGGATAGGGAGAATTTGAGATTAAAAACCGATGCATCTAAAATGACAGCCTTCTAAATCCTAAATGAATACCTGATAGCTATCAAATTTATCATCTAGAAAGGTAAATTTCTCTTGGGTCCTGATTCTGCAAAGACTCTCACACATCCTTACCTTTATGCGCTATTACAGTCATTCAGTAGTTACTCAAGTGTATCACACTTGATCTACTACATGAGATGAATCATAAAGGTACTCCACCACTGCAGGACAGGGACTTCAGTCAGAAATGAGTCTGGATTTACTCCAGCCTAGGGAAATACATCAGAGGAACTGCTGACAGGTATTGTGGATCCACAGCAGCTTCTTTAAGCTTGTCACAGTGAACTCTTTTCTAGCCTGCATTAATCTGTTATGAATAATAGGGTCACAGAAGAGTAAAAGTATTCTGCCCACTGAGATGGAAAACAGCCACCATAGATGGGTTTTGTGAGGGATGTGTCATTTTTTACTGTAACATCTGCAGCTCATTGGTCCAGTAATGCAGTGTTTGTTTAACGTCAGAGGACACCATCAGATATGGTCTAGTACAGCCTGGTGGGAATGACTTAGGTTTTAACAAGATGATGCTTTCATGATATGAAAAATATCTTGGTGTTATTTTACAGAAAATATTTAAAATAAAATTGTTTCTGAGCAGACAATTCAGTTTATTTAATAAAAACTTCATTATTTTACAGCCTTATTTTAATATTAATCCTGTTGCCATCAAAATAAAGTCTCTAAGTTAATGTTGTTATTTCTTTGGCTAATTTGGCCGTGTGGTCAATTTTTTTTTTTTCTACTAATGATCATTTATTTGTTAGGAACTTTTATTGCTGCTGTGTCATTTTTTTCTAATTATTATATTGTAAATTGCAGTTTAATAATGTTTCTTGCCATGAAAACTGCAATATTAGATTTACACAGTTCAATTAACCTGAGAATGAGTATGTATCAGTAACAACCCTTTGGAAAATCATGGATTCTGGATGACTTAATGAAAAGGTTTAATTGCTACCATTATTTCAGAAATATATTCATAGACTCAGTATTTTTATTAATTGTTCTTTACATCTGTGATTTCACTCTGGAGATACCTAACCCTCATGCGTCATGTGAACCTTCCAATGCCTGTTCTGAAGTTTCTCAGTTTGCTGCAGTATAGCTTGACCCAACTGCTGTAGGTTTACATTAACAGGCTCATTTTTAAGAGTACGAGGCCGTATGTGAAGTGAAAGGCCACTGTACTGTTATATGAGAACTGACTGAAAAAAGAATTGTTCCACATGACCACACTACCCCATGTCATGTCAGATACTTTGTGACACTCAACAGTTATTTAGCTGTTATTTGGCACCTAGCAGTCAACAGAAGGCCTCTTGCAGACTGCAGCTGAATCTGCATTACAACTAAGGAAGGACAGAAGCATCATCAATAAAGGCTTGTATAAAGATATTAAACTTAAAAGGCTAGCAAGGGGAATTTTAGTTCCATTGCTTAATAATGAAGGTGAACACAAAGCAAAGAGCTGGAAAAGGCTGAAATATTAAAACATTTTCTGCTCCCACCTTCACATAATGGGTAGCTGTAACTTGACACAAGACAGCCATGTTGGCCCAGTATATCAGTTAGCTCTGCTGGGGTCCCACCAGCCTGGTATTCTGTTCCCCAACTGACCCCTGAGAGAAAACAAGAACAGGGCAAACATCCACACTTTCTCCCTTCCCTGCATTCACCAGCTCCCAGGTAGTTTTGCAGCCTTCAGCAGTTTTCAAAGTAGGGGCATTCCCTGTTTTTGTTTGTGAAGTAACTACTAACAGCTGTCTTCTGCCTTCAGTCGCTCTTGTCCAGTAGCTCTTTGAACCCTATAAGCTTCTCTCATTCAGCGTCCTTCAGCAAAGAGCGTCAAAGGTCTATGGCTTCTTGCATGAAAAGCTACTTCCTTTATCTTATTTTGAATTTTTCTCCAACCTGCTTCTTTAGGGCTTGTGTTGGAGGAGACAGTAAACAGTCCCTATCTAACCATTCCCATGTCGGTCATGACTCATAGGCCACTTCAGTTCTCTTTTATAGATAGTAAAAGTTTCCTCTTTTACAAGAGTAATAGGATATTCAGCTGTTCCTCATATGGAAGCCATCCTGCATTTCTGATCATGTCCGTTAGTCATTCTCAACCTTTTCTGCTTCAGCTGTGTTCTTTGAGATGAGAGGATCAGAATCATACATGGTATTCAAGGTTGGGAAAACCATGGATTTCTGCTGTGACTGAGATGTTACCTTGTTTCTTCTTTATTAATTTCCTAATATAGAATTTCTTTTTTGATTATTGAAATCTGATGTTTTCAGAGAACTGTGTATTGCAACTCCTAATTCTTTCTCTTGAACAGTAGTGGTCTCCCCAAAACCCATCTTTTTATATTTAAAGACAGGATTGGATTTTTCCCTCATGTCTTATTGTACATTTATCTACACTGAAGGTTATCTGTTGGTCTGTAGTCTAGTGTCCTGGTTTCGGCAGGGATAGAGTTAATTCCCTTCCTACTAGCTGGTACAGTGTTTTGGATTTAGGACGAGAACAAAGTTGATAACGCACCGGTGTTTTAGTTGTTGCTAGGTAATGCTTACACTAGCCAAGGACTTTTCAGCTTCCCATGCTCTACTGACTGAGAAGGCTGGAGGTGCACAAGAAGCTGGGAGGGGGCACAGCCAAACTGGCCAAAGGGACATTCCATACCATGTGACGTCATGCTCAGTAGATAAACTGGGGGAAGCCGCCCGGGGGGGCC
>NW_008794213.1:191984-213308 GCF_000699145.1 Aptenodytes forsteri
CGGCTGCGTGGTGCTTGATTGCTGACTGAGATTAAACCACGACATCTAGTCACTCAGTCTCATGAAACTTTCCTTCACTGGCTCTTCTTTTTTTCTTTATACTTACTAAGCTGAAAGAAATTTGTATCGTAAGCAAACCTTACCCCTTTTTTTTCAGATTACAGAACACAGTGAAGGGTCACTGGTGACCTTATTCCTTTCTGAAACATGACCATTTACTTCTACCCTTTATTTATTCTCTTTTAACATTTTATTTAATCATGTCAAGGCATTTTCTCTCATTCCACATCTGCTTAAACTTCATTAAAAGCATAGTGGAAGCAATTAAACAACAACCTCTTGGAAATTTGAGTAGAATATATTAGCTGGATCAAACTTCTTCATAGTTGTGGAGTGCTTCAAAGAAATCCGGGGGGTTTTGGTTTCTCACTTCAGGAGAAGACATGTTAAGTCTTTCAAAATAGATTTCATTTATTCATAATCCCAATTCTAACAAGTTATTGAGAAATTAGATCAAAGAGGATTTACACAAGTTAGTTGTACCAGAGATATCTTGATAAATGTATGTGAAGTGGTGTTGTGGTTTAACCTCAGTCGGCAACCAAGTACCACACAGCCGCTTACTCGCTCCTTCCCCCACCCCCAGGTGGCATGGGGGAGAGAATTGGAACAGTAGAAGTGAGAAAAACTCGTGGGTTGAGATAAAAACAGTTTATTAATTAAAAGAAAACAATAATAACAATAATAATGTAATAATAATAATGCACAAAGCAAGTGATGCACAGTGCAATTGCTCACCACCCGCCGACCGTCACATGGTATGGAATGTCCCTTTGGCCAGTTTGGCTGTGCCCCCTCCCAGCTTCTTGTGCACCTCCAGCCTTCTCAGTCGGTAGAGCATGGGAAGCTGAAAAGTCCTTGGCTAGTGTAAGCACTGCCCAGCAACAACTAAAACATCGGTGCATTATCAACATTGTTCTCATCCTAAATCCAAAACACAGCACTGTACCAGCTACTAGGAAGGAAATTAACTCTATCCCTGCTGAAACCAGGACAAGTGGTAAAACAATTTACACTCCACTAGCAACTAACTTTGAGGGAAAAAAGGAGAGAATGAGGGAAAATTCAGAGGTATAGATGAACATAGTAGTTCGCTGAAAGTAAACCATGAGATAAATGAGGGAGGGCAAGACAATCCACAAATCTTTTAACTAAAGTTTGATTTCTGGTAAGATCCCAAGATGAATTATCAATACATAAGAAAGTAGGAGAATGTTATTTAAAAAAAAAAACACCAAACAATATATGCCTGACACATTTTATTCTGAATATTTTTTTCTAATTGTTTTCTTTGGCAGGCTAATAGTGGCAAGCAGCAGTGTATCTTTGCTTATAAGAATATAATCTTAGATGTATCTTTAAACTAGAGAAATACAGTCTGCAAAACTGAGATAAAATGAGTATATAGTAAATTGAAGAAACACTCTTGGAGAGACGTTATCAATAGCTTACCTGTCAAATTGCAGTATTTCAAATTGAGTTCCGTAGGGGTCTGACTTTAACTTAATTGTATTCACTATTTCTATGAAATTTGGAATAAAACTGGAATTCCAAGACACGTTGGAATATGCTTACAACGTGAGTGATTAAAACCAAACTAAAAGAGTCTGCAAATACCTGGTTTGTCATTCTTCTAATGATCTTGTAAGACTTTGGCATGAATACTTGAACTTCCTGAAGACACATACAAATATTTTTCTTAATATTTGTGCAATTGTTCTTAAAATTAGTAGGAAAAATGATTGATTTATTCCATTACATTCATTGCTTTCCTAAATTTAAAAATATCCTGGAATATCATATTTCACTCAATTTCAACTGCATTTATTTTGACAATATGGAAAATTCAAATGGTGTTGTTTTCTACTTGTTCCTAAGAATAGCTTTGGAAGGGGCAGAGCATCCTTCTTTCTGTTCTTTCTATATTTCAGAGTCAGCTGGCAGGAATAAAATTTGCAGGACTTCAGAAGTGATCAGTTTGAAAAAAAAAAAACAGAACTCTCATTTCACACTGTGAACCTTATGGTTTGCTTTATGCATCAGTAGTTGCTTTATAAGCAAACATAGTATGTCTTGTAGATGTGGGACAATGTCACTGTCAGTGAGGCTTTCTACAATACAGGTCAACCCCAGGGATGGTAACCTCAATTGTGTCCTCAGTAGCGGCCTAGTTATTCCACCTGATGTATTAGATCTATGTCTGTAGTGTAACAATTGACATTTAAAAATGAAAAAGAAGGAAGGTTATTTTATTTTTCTTGTGGGAGACACTGGGGAACTCTAAGACTGTGGGGAGTATTTTAATTATCTTGAAATTAAAAATAGCAAGTTATGTAGCTCCTTGCAAGCTTGAATTTACTGAGGGACTAGGAGGACTGTTGTTTTCTCCAATTAGCCTGGTACAGTTCTGTATCATATTCAGAGGGAAAGACTGCATCACTGCCTATCCATTCATTAACATCATGGCTGAATTCACCCAGGCTTCTGACAACAGATCAATATGGATGTCAGTGTGATGTGCGTTTGGAAAGGGAGGAGGCTGGGGATTGCTTGTTGCTCAAGCCTCATTCAGCCATGTGATGGGAGGTAACCCATGGTATACAGCTTCTTTTGAGAAGAGTTTTTAATGTTCTTCCTGGCTTTGACGCCTTGTCTCCCATTTGTTTGTTGTGGTCCTGATTCATTTGACATTCAGGCACAATGCAGTACCTTTCCAGTATCTGGGGTATAGTACCGGGCACGCAGGTGGTAACAGTTCTTTAACAGACAAGTTAGAGATGGAGAGTGGATAGACAAATGGATAGAAGATACTGAAGAAATCCCTGTTCATTTATTGATGTCTGGTCTATGCTAACTGAAACAGTAAAAACAAAGCAACCAACCAAAAAAAAAGTTCCAGTTACCATATTGTATTCAGAACTCTATTTTTCTCAGTAAAACTTATATATATAACCTTAATTTCAACAAAGGAAAAGTGAAAACTCTCTCCAAAGAGAAGCGAATATGTACCTTTCTTTAGCATAGAGATTTGTTGCCTACGGCGGATGCTGTGTCACTATGCATATACCTCTGTAAGCTGAGATAGAAGCAAATTGCACTCCTGAAAGACTGCACACACAAAAAAAAAAGCTTTGCATTAGAATAGGGAGACAAAAATGTTATAGATTTCTGTAAAAGAACTACTGGGTTTAATTTGAGTCTTAAGGGACAAGTAGGATTCTACTATAACTGTAAAATATTCATATGTATTCTTTGAGCAGGTAAGCCTCTCTATGATATACATTACAGGAACAAGCAACACTTCTGTTTCTCACAAAGACTTTAGTTCAAAAAATATGAATATGTTTACATATTTGAATTGGTTTCAAAAGATGCAAAGGACACGGAAAATTAAAGACCATTAAATGCAAGGAGAGGTAATTTCTTTAAATAATTTTAAGCTAAGAGCTTTGCTGGTAATAATAACTATCATCGGTCATTCACTTCTTATTCCTAAGACTTTCCTCAGACTGGGAGCTTTGTAAGGCTAAACTATGGCATTGTTAACAGCCCTCCCATAATCCTCTTCTTTGCCTTTAGTGTGGACCTCACAACAAATTCACCTTTACTTAAGCTTCTGTCTTGGACACATCTATAATCTTGACTGCTCTTGGTCTTAAAGTGTTAGGAAATTTTTTGGAATAGGAATGCTGCAGGATGGGCAGGACAGGAAAGGTAACAGAGCCTGCCATTAACTTGCCCTTCATGCAGCACACAATCGATTTATTTCTGCTCTGGCCATTGCCTCATTCATTTTGAAGGTCTGTCAAGATCAAGGTCTTCAACTGTCTTACACCCTCTTACCCTTATCTCTGCACTTTGCCGTTGTCTTTAACATCAGGAACAAGCTAGGGGATTGTGTTCATACCACATCTACTAAGGCTGGTTCCTACCCTCTGCTTGGGACTCATAGCTGTTACAGTAATGCAATAATTAATGATAATAACAACCCTTAGGACAACACTTATTCCAGTAATGAGACATTATTATCATACTTAAGAACCAGACTCTTACGGATTTAGCCACCTGCAAATAAAATTTGGGTCAATCAACAGATTTACTAAGGGTGTCAGAAGTAATTCCGCCCCTCTACTCCACTCTGGTGAGACCCCACTTGGAGTACTGCATCCAGCTCTGGAGTCCTCAGTAGAAGAAAGACATGGACCTGTTGGAGTGGGTCCAGAGGAGAGCCACAAAAATTATCAGAGGGATGGAATGCCTCTCCTATGAGGAAAGGCTGAGAGAGTTGGGGTTGTTTAGTCTGGAGAAGAGAAGCCTCCAGGGAGACCTTATAGCGGCCTTTCAGTACTTAAAGGGGGCTTATAAGAAAGATGGGGACAGAGATTTTAATAGGGCCTGTAGCGATAGGGCAAGGGGTAATGGTTTGAAACTAAAAGAGGATAAATTCAGACTAGATACAAGGAAGAAATTTTTTATGCTGAGGGTGGTGAAACACTGGCACAGATTGCCCAGAGAGGTGGTGGATGCCCCATCCCTGGAAACATTCAAGGTCAGGCTGGATGGAGCTCTGAACAACCTGATCTAGTTGAAGATGTCCCTGCTCATTGCAGAGAGGTTGGACTAGATGACCTTTAAATGTCCCTTCCAACCCAAATCATTCTATGATTCTATGATTTACTAAGGGTGTCAGATATATCAGAGTGAAGCCTAAATAGCAGGTTGAATTCTTTACTTTTCCAATATGGACTAAGCTGCAGCTTTCAGCAATAATATGTTTATCCAGGGTTTTATTGTAGTTTAGTGTTGTGTTGTGGTTTCCGTCTTTCCCAGAGTTCCAGAACCTAAAATCTAGGTGTATTCAACATGCCTTTTATCTGAGGCACTTTTCTCATTCTCCATTATTTGCTGAAAAAGAAAATGGGGACTAGTTGACCAGGGGGAGGGGGGGCTGTAGGGTTAGCTCAGATTGGCAGGGATTGCTGGAAGGCCTTTTTTGTTTTTGTTTTCTTTCTACCTTCTTCTCCAGCATGACTGTAGTTGCCTTTAAGATCATTTGGGAGTTTTATTTTATAAAATACCTGCTATTACATAGATCTAGGAATTGGTGTGCTCTTCATCCCTTCTTCCTTTCCTTTGTCCTTCATGTCATCACTGTATAGTTTTAAGCATTGTTTTATGTGTGCTCATGACCAAAATGGATGTCTGATCAACTCTTTGAATTGAGCATCTGTTATGTGACGATTTGTAATTGCAAAATCTGGAATTCAGCAGTGGAGTTTCCCACCAAGTTTATTCTGTGTTGTGTTGAACAGCAGGCAGATTAGAAGGTGGTTCAGGAAACTTTCCTCTCTCCCTCCCACCCTCCCTCCTTTTCTTCCTTGCACTGTTTTGTGCTCCACTTACTCCACATGCATAAGCAGCCAGAAGGTTGCAGCAAAAATGAGGAAATGGAACCCTTCACTCACCCTCAGTCTGCACCATGACCAGGTGTAAAATTTGAAAGACCAGGCAGAATTTGACTCTTAACATTGATGATCAGGATAGAATTTGATACTACAGTATATAACTCACAATTAAATATTAGCTGGGACTGTTTCCAGTTCTGTCTTCTGCTGCTCCATCAGCATCCTCATTTGTTGCACAAAGGATCTAAATGTATGCTTACTATATACAATAATTAATGTCACATAGCAAAAATCAATAGTTTCTGCTATTACATAATGCATAGGGTTTTTTCCATCAACATAATTAATTTTCACTGTAAGTGATGTACTTTAACAATAGGTTTAATGCTAAAACTTTGACGATCAGGTCAGTATCATTTCCATGTCCAAAACTTTTTGACTCCTGCCTATTTGTTAAGTTCTTAAATCTAACTAAATAAAAAAGATTTATTGTGGATGGAAGTGGGTGAGGTTTATAAAGTATGTAAATTATCACCCACCACTTGCTTTAGGAAGCTGTGTGGATTTTATGGTAGAACAACTGTGTTACTTGTTAGACATGAGCTATACTTTCTGGTCCAAAGTCTGATGATTCTTTACTTTTCAGTTTAACTCTCCCTTGAATCAGGAGGGGCAAGGGAGTTACCCATTACGACATCTTACTGTGTTTGTTGTAACCTCAATAGGTGCAAAAAACCAAATCCATAGCATTCTTTGGAGACAGCAGTGGTTACATATATCAAAATTTTGCAGAACTGCTTAGTCCTCCTCTGCATTTTGGCTCATTAAAAATGTTCATAATAATCATGTATTGTTAGCATTTCATTTATCAGCTTAAGCATGTGGGTGTACTTGCAAACACTGCAATTTGGAAGGAAATTTGCAACCTCATCTAACAAAATACTGCAAGCGAGCATTATCATGGACATATTTGTTCAAAGCAAAATATTAAAGCCTGCAGCAGGGGTATATGTCCTCTTAGAGGGTGTGTTGGTAGGTTAAACTAGGTATTGTGAGTGTAGTAGAAAATATTTAGAGGTTTGATTTGGAAAAATACAATTATGTGTAACACAAAACCTGGTAACTCTTTACAACAGAGCTGTGTTGTAGAGGAGTGGGAAAAGGAGACTGGGCTGTCTTAGCTGAATGTATGAAAAGAAAAAAAAAAAAAGAATATTTAGTACATTTGTTGAAACACCCTCTGTGGTGAAGGAGGAAATAATGTTGTACATAGTAAGTTATATACCTTGCTAGTTAAGTTACTAGTACTCCATTTAATGTTCTGGTACTCAATTCAGTGTTCTGGTATTTTACTTTGTGCATTTGTCTTCCCTGTATTAGTTACTGCAATTTAATTTGTTTTGTAAGGGACAAGATGAGAATAAGGCTTTATTTTAACGAGGGTTAATAGAAGGAATAGTATTTCTTTTTAAAATTATGAAATATAATCTATAGTTGTAAATGACTTCTTCCATAATATGCTGCGTATGATTTTTAGATTGCAACTTCTGGCAAAGTCAATGATTCAATTTCTTCCAGGAAGACTGGATTTGAAATAGTCTACAGATATTTTATTTTAATATATATGGATTTGAAATTACAGATATTTTATTTTAATATATATGATATACACACATGTATACATATATATACACACACACACATAACTATATTATAACTATAATACTGAAACTAATATGCCCAGAATTTGATTTTAAAATATAGAATGGGAATGGGCTATGGACACAAACACTGCGAAGACCATGAAAAATACATGACTTTAGGAGCATAGGAAAAGGAGTTTTATTTGGGATATTGGATCCAGTTCCGCTATCTTATAGTCCTTTTATATTTCTGACATCTATAGCATCACATAGAATTCATTCATGCAATAAAATCTACAGTATTAATTATGCATACTGTGAAAATGTGTATTCTTATTGAACTTCTGTTGATAATTTCATTTGATGTCCTGAATTTCTTCTATTAAGAGAAGGGTCGAAGAGTTTTCTCTGCTCACTTTTTTTTTTTCTTTCACTTTTATCTTTCTTACACTTTTCCTTTTAGTTCCCTATAGCTACTGGATATTGATCCTGGTTATGGATCATATTTAGCTTTTTTACAACCATGGCCATGTTCACTTTCATCAATTCACAGCCTGTGATCAATATCTTTTTTTACTTCTTATATCTTTTTACTTCCATATCTTTTTTTTACTTCTGCTGCTGCCAGTTAGTGAGCTCTCAGCTTATTATTTCTTCCAAAGGGCGTGAACTTGTATTTTGTAATAAAGAGGTCCATCTCATTTCTATGGCTCCAGTCCTCAAGGTCAGCTATTCTTTCTCCAAGACTCCTTTGTAATGACTGCTCCCCAATTTCACAGTGCCAGGAAATTTCATGAGTGCATATTGACTTGTGTGTCAATATCATTAAATGAAAGTGTAAACAAAATTAGTCCCAAGTTGTATTCTCAAGAAACTCAGGTAGTGCCTTACAGTCTCAAAACTCCTTTTTCAGTATAACTCACTTTGGTCTTTCCCTTCAGCCAGTTGCTCATTTACCTCATAGTTCTTCTGACACCCAGATTTTACAATAATTTTCCATTTGGCATGATAGGAAACATTTGTAGATGTCCAGAGATATTATTTTTTCTAGTTCTTTGTATGAAAGTAAATGTCATATTGAAGGAAGTAAGTACATCATGTCAGAATTATCTTTCTCTGGTAGAGTCATATTGCATTATCTCATCTGCCATTTATCTCCCAGTTTTCTGAAGCTTTACCTTGTCTTGAGAACAAAATAACAGATCTGTAGCTGAGAAGATCACTTCTTGCCCTTTAGTATTCTCCAGTCATACAGTACCTCATCTGACTTGGATTCATTTTTAAATGTTGCTGTTCAACCTGAAATTTCAAATGCCAGGGTTTTTCTGTCATCTAGGACAGAAAACAGAGATCCCTCCAACAGGAGTGCATTAAGCTTTAAATTTACCTCTACTATAAATATTATAATTTGTATATATAACAAATATAAATGTAAATAAATATATATATGCATTTATTTTCTCAGCATCCTATCTTTGCCCAAAAGTTCATTGTCACTGTGCTGAGATCAAGCAAAGTATTTATGCTTCTCTGACAAGGTACCTCTTATGAGACTAACGTGAAATGGATTGCAAAGCAGCACTTCAGAACATGTACTTCAGAACTTGGTGTAGACACCAGATTGGCCTGACATTGCTATTAAAATAGATCTTCTGTGAGGCAAACTAGAAAAACTCTGCTTACTGAGACAGGACAAAAAAAAAATCTTCTCCCATTTTCTTCTGTCTTTCATGGAAGATTTTTCAAAGTTTTCCTGCAGCTTTTGTTCAAAGCACAAACGTGGAGTCTTGCTGGCTAGAATATCTACACGAGGTATCTATTTATTGCAGAGAGGGGTTTTTTAGGCCTATTTCACTTTGAGTGGATGTTGGCTGAAGGCAAAGCCTACAGATCACAGCTTTTGTAAAATATTTAAAGCTTTACTGAGACTTGTAGTGCCTTTTAAGTATTCTCTCCAATTTATGTTAGTTTCTTACTAGGTATTTTGCCCACCTGCCAACCAGTAATAGAATGTGGGAACAATGCTCTCAGTGATGGCTTGACTTTTTTTTTTTTTTTTAAATCCTATAGCATAGCACCATAGTTTTTAATAGAGTGGTGAAAGCTATGTGAAAACTATGTATAGTGTAAGATGAAACAGAATAACTGAGTATTTCAAATGTTAACTGCTCAGAAAGAAAAGAATGTCAAAAATAGCTGGAAACAAGGATAATGAATTCAACTACTAAAAGAACAATTTTTTTTCTCCCTTTCAAGATTTGCTCTCTCCATCTACAATGTGAGAAGGAAAAACTCAGTACTTTCTCCCTTGGATCTTTTCATTTTATAAAAAGGTATTGTTTCTTTTTTACTTTTGAATGGAACTGATTAACTTCAATCTAAACTTTACTAAAAAGTCTGCTCTAAAAAAGTGGCCCTGTAGGATCAGCTAGGTTTAGAATAGCCTGGATGGAACAAAAAGTAATACTGGCATGCCATCTCCAAGCAGTGCTCAAGCAAGCCCTGCTGAAGCTTGTGGTACGTGGTGTTGTGGTTATGTATGTACATGCTTACAGTGTCAGGTACTATCTCTAGCAGCTTTGCCTGGCTTGATGTTGTTTGCGACATGTTGGCTTGCCATTAAGGTTGTGGCACAGAAGATGCAGCCAGCAGCAGCAAATCTGTGGGAATGCAGAGATGACATCTGTGGCCTTGATAGCAGCTTTTATGGGTGTCTAGTGTTCAGTCTTGCCCTGCTGTTCTTGCCCTGCTATAATGCTGGTGTGGCTCCGTGTCCCTAGGAGAGATTAGTTCCGTGACTTCACTTGGGAATAAGAAAGACAGTGATTTTTTTATTTAAAACTGGATGTGAATTCTCTAAGTCCATCTCTGTGAATGCTAACTCTGTGGAATACTAGTCAACATCTTCCCTGCCTTGCACCTTCTGCCATATTCTGCTTCTAGGTATGCTTCAGCATTCATTACACATCGAGGTTGGAAAAAAAAAATGTGTGTCAGACAAGCTCATAGATGACGAAAATCCATACTGGATGTGCCTTTTATACTTCATACCAACAAGCACCTGTCAAAAGCCCTGCCATGATCATGTGAGCAATACGATTTAAGTGGCAAACTTTTGTCACCAGGCAATGTCCATTCTCAGCTGCCTAAAAAGTCCACCAGGGTAGAGAAGCATGTAGAGCAAGAGCATCACTGGTTACAGTGGTAGTCTCACAGTTGCTCACAGTAACCTGCTATCTCTGCATGTCACAGTGGTTTCACAGTCTGGGTAGATAAAACGATGTGAAGGTGGGTAAAAGCATGATCAGTTTTGAGACTTTGGACCTCGAAGCTTCTGCATGAAGCAAAGTGTCCTATTATGACAATGTCAGAGAGGACATAAGAATTGCAATATCACATAAAATATAGCAAAGAAGCCTCACCTGGGAGCAGTTCATTAAAATGTGATTTTGTTTTGAAAAGTTATTTTATTAAGGAAAAAAATAAAAACATGTTTGATTTTGTGTACAATGAACTGTATAGGACTACTATTTCTATTCTTCTGCTTGCAAGAGCAGAGCAGATATTGACTGATAGTTGAATTCATTTAAAGCCAATCAAGCAGACTCCTGGTGGACAAGAACTAGTTAGTACCTTTTATCCACTGAGAGGATACAAGGTTTAAGCTGCCAGGGAGAAGGAATGCATTTTTGTGAGTGTGTTTAAGCTTGATTTGTCAACAAGTTTGTGACAGGGATTTTGTCACACAGGTTCCAGTTTGGGTCAAAACTAGGAAAAGTGAAATTTTTGTGCTGTAGGGTCCCTTTTTATTTTTTTTAAGCTCTGTCAGAATTTCTGGAATTCCAGTCATGGCATTTAGCTCTCATGGTGGACAGGGAACTGGAACTCAGTCCTGAAAATAGGCCTTATTTATACTGTGCTGCAAGATTAGGCTCAGGAAAGTTCATGTCTGTTGGTAAATAGAAAGCATACTTTGATTCTTCTTGTTTCTTCAGCCAATCTGTTTTGAAGCATCAGATTAATTAAAAGTACCTTTCAGAACTATCCAGAGCTGATTTTGTTGTTCATCCATTGTTTTAGTTCATAAATGAAGTAGAAGCATAGATTCATAAGGGAAAAAAGCTAAAAGGGATTTCCAAAGGTCATCTGCTCCACACTCGTATCCTTAAAAAGGATCATCCTTCTTATTTGTTCCTAGCAGTTATTTGTCTAACGTGGTCTTGGAGAGAGGAAGGAAAAAAACAAACCTCTTATGATGCAATTTGGTAGATTTCCTCTGCAAACTATCCCAGTGTTTTCCAGTAAACTAGCATTAAATAAAACTTTATAAATCTCCTTTTACCACAATCACAATTTGACCTATCCCCCAAAGGCACAGTGAATGGAGCTTCATTAATCCTTTAGGTACATGAAAGCTGTTATAATTTTGTCTTTCTGGTATTTTCTTTTCTGGCTGAAAACTCTGGTAGTTCAGTCCTTCCTTGTAAGTCAGGCTACCCATTTATTAAACTATGCCCCGGATTCTTTCTGTATTTCTTTTCTAGATTACTCTGACCCACCTCTTCCTTGAATTGTGGATGTGATACTACAAGAAATGTTAGCAAGTACTCAGTAGAATGGAAAGATTCATTACATTTGCATTATATTTCTGATGGAAATGGCTACTGACAAGAATTCTCACTATGGTATTTCCTATTGTTGTACCAGGATGACATTTTAAACTTTTGTAAAATCAGTGGCCTATGATAATTCTCTCAGGCAAAAGTGCAATGGCAGGCTTTCTTATGTTTCTGTATTTTTCTCTTTTCATTCATGTCGTGGTTTAACTGCAGCTGGCAACTAAGCAACACACAGCCGCTCACTCACTCCCCCCACAGTGGGATGGGGGAGAGAATTGGAAGGGTAAAAGTGAGAAAACTCATGGGTTGAGATACTGACAGTTATAACAGGCAAAGCAAAAGCCGCGCATGCCAGCAAAGCAAAACAAGGAATTCATTCACTACTTCCCATCGGCAGGCAGGTGTTCAGCCATCTCCAGGAAAGCAGGGCTCCATCACATGTAATGGTTACTTGGGAAGACAAATGCCATCACTCCGAACGTCCCCCCCGCCCCTTCTTCCTTCTTCCCCCAGCTTTATATGCTGAGCATGATGTCATATGGTGTGGAATATCCCTTTGGTCAGCTGGGGTCAGCTGTCCCAGTTGTGTCCCCTGCCAGCTTCTTGTGCACCCCCAGCCTACTCACTGGTGGGGTGGTGTGAGAAGCAGAAAAGGCCTTGACTCTGTGTAAGCACTGCTCAGCAGTAACAAAAACATCCCTGTATTATCAACACTGTTTCCAGCACAAATCCAAAACGTAGCCCCATACTAGCTACTGTGAAGAAAATTAACTCTATCCTAGCCAAAACCAGAACAACTCATTAGAGTTGCATAATAATTTTGTGGTAAAAATCAGACTAATTTCTGGACTCCTCCTCTACTGCCTCAGCCTTTTCAAGTACCACGTACTCTCATTACTGTGAAAAAATTAAAGAAAATACCTCTATTTACTTTATATATGTTAAAATTGTATTGATCTTCAAAATGCCCACAAGAAAAAATGAGATCTTCATTGTGTCCATTCGTACCTCCTGTTCCATTCTGGATAATTAACTGTTATCAAGTAATTGGACTTCTCAGTGGCTTTACTCAAGAGTGGGGCATGGTTCTTTACTGATTTTGCTTATATTTGTGTTTATTCAGGAAGAAAATTTGAGAGATTGTCTTGGAACTGAGCTGATGTTCTCTTTTTCATCATGTCTGTAGGAGGAACTATTTAACTGTCAGTCTCCTGAAAATCCTAGAAATAGAAGATAACTTCTTTATCCTGCAATTGCTACTGATATTTGAGAAATCCTAAACTATTCATTATGTGTCATGATACAAAATGACTTTTCCAAATGTATTATTGCTAAGTCTGTCAGACTCTTCACCAAGCAAATTCTATCCCATAAAGCCTTGTAAATTTCCATAGAAAGTCAGGCCACAAAGAAGGACTTACAGTGGCTGGTTTTGAATGTGGGCTAGATTTTAGAACTGTCTGTTTTTAATGCTGATATTTTGTGCAATCTAGTCTAAAATTTCCCTGCTGGCTGACAGTTAAGCAGTAGGATTTTAAGGGACTGGAATAGTCAGTACCACAGTAAATATATTGCAGCTGGTGATTTGTCAACATGTTCAGCAGTAATTTTGGTAAGGTACTAAAAACTACAAAACCATTTTGGGAGCAGATGCTATTTGAAATTTCGTGTTTAGTTTATGATATTAACAAATCTGCTAGAAATAAGTGAAATAGCAGATATTTGAGAGTCTTCTGGTAGTCAGTTGTTTAAATGGAAAGAAATGGATTATGTCCTTTTTAAAAGCATCAGAAACAATTAACCTGGGTATTAGATCTCTTTTTAGACTTCTTATAGATCTAATTTTCAAGAACAACAGCTTGTGGAGGAACAAACATCCCATGTTAAATCACCACTATATTGATCACCTAAAATTATCTGAGAGTAATAGAATTTATATATCCTACAGCTATAGAAACAGTCACAGAATCACAGAATCCATCACAGAATCACGGAAGGGTTGAGGTTAGAAGGGGCCTCTAGAGGTCATCTGGTCCAATATCCCTGTTCAAGCAGGGCCACGGAGAGGTGGTGGTCCAGGAACATTTCCAGACAGCTTTTGAAGATCTCCGAAGAGGGAGACTCCACAGCTTCTATGGGCAACCTGTCACAGTGCTTGGTCACCCTCACAGTAAAGAAGTGTTTCCTGATGTTCAGAGGGAACCTCCTGTGTTTCCATTTGTGCTCATTGCCGCTGGTCCTGTCACAACTGAAAAGAACCTGTCTCTGTGTTCTTTATACCCTCCCTTCAGGTGTTTATAGAAATCAGTAAGTTCCCCCCGAGCCTTCTCTTCTCCAGGCTGAACAATCCCAGATGTCTCAGCCTTTCCTCACAGGAGAGATGCTCCAGTCCCCTAAATATCTTTGTGGCCCTTTCCTGGACTTTCTTCAACATGTCCATGTCTCTCTTGTACTGGGGGACCCAGAACTGGACACAGTACTCCAGGTATGGCCTCACCAGTGCTGAGTAGAGGGGAAGGATCACCTCCCTTGATCTGCTGGCGATATATTGTCTAATGCAGCCCAGGATACTGGTAGCCACCTTCGCTGGAAGGGTACATCGCTGGCTCATGTTCAGCCTGGAGTCAACCAGGACCCCCAGGGCCTTTTCTGCCCAGATGCTTTCCAGCTGGGTGGCCCCCAGCATGTACTGGTGTGTGGGGTTGTTCCTCACCAGGTGCAGGACTTTGCACTTCTCTTTGTTGAGATTCATGAGTCTCCTGTCAGGCCATTTCTCCAGCCTGTCAAGGCCCCTCTGCATGGCAGCACAACCCTCTGGTGTATCAGCCACTCCTCCCAGTTTTATGTCATCTGCAGACTTGCTGAGGGTACACTCTGTACCATCATCCAGGTCATTAATGAAGATGTTAAGCAGGACTGGACCCAATATTGATCCCTGGAGTATACCACTAGTCACCACTAGTGCAGTCACTAGTACACCACTGGCCTCCAGTCACGTAAGGAAACATGTAGCTTCACCACATCTAAGGAACACTATTCTCCCTTTTTGATGTGTCTATTTCTAAAAGTAAATATGCTCCAAGACTTGGTAAAAGTAACTGTAAAACAAAATAAGTGGCTTTGTAGTGGATTTGGATTGGATGTGGGATAAAGAGACAGTAAGCTAAAATACTTTCAAATTTATGGATACAAAGCACATTTTTTGTTTCTATGGACACTTACTGTGATCAACAGTGCTGCATGCATCTAGAACTGGTTTCCGCACATTACCAAGCTCAAATAAGTAACTTTTTTGCTTTTGCATACAAGGAAATGCATAATTCTTGCTACTCTTCCTGCAACAATTCCCAGCTGGGCCAGGATCTCTGTTGTCTACCCTAGTAAAAAAACCTTTCCTATCTTTTGGCTTTGGTATGCAATGTTGAGGTACTCAGTTAATGTTTTCCTCACTGTCATGCAGTAACTTATTCTGAAAATGGTTCCACTGAGAACTGCATCCAAAAAAAAAAGTATCATAGTAACTGCCAACATGAATGATAGCGTCTATTAAGTAAAATAGAGAATTGCTAATGCTAAGTTTTGGGGGTGGAAGTGGTCTGTCTCTCAAGGAAAGAGTATTTTCAAAACAGTGTATGAGAAACAGTTTATTTTTCCATCATTTTAATTTGAGTACTTTCTGCAACTGTTTTGTACTTATTGTCATTTGATTTTCTCTTTCTGTGAACACTATTGAGATTCTTCTTCTTCATTTTTTCAGAGAAATGCCAGTGATTAAATAGTTGGTTAATAAACCTGATCTGCATTCTTGCTAAGACTTAGAGATGACAGTGCCATTGTTTGATCAAAACAAAAATTCCAGTTAATGCATAGCTCAACATAAGTATATTTTCAGTAAACTCTTAATTCATCATTAGGGAATATCTCCCTAAGATGTAAGAATCAATGTGAGATTGCTGGTGTACTTCCTGTTAGAATTTTATTTTATACTTAATACCTCTGAGACTATAAAAATCTCAGTTTATCATTTTAAGGAATTGGCAATGAAGGATTTGTTGCAAAAAGAACTATATTTGTAATTCTTAAAATCACAGCCTGCTTCAACTCTTAAAAAGCAAATAAGAAAAATTAAAATATGAAACAAAACCAAAACCAAAAACCAAGAAGCAATAAATCCCTTTAGAGTTGCTTTGATTGAAGGAATTTTTTACTTGCTTTTTTTGGAAAAGAGAAGAAAAGATAAAAGCTTGTTACCCTCTACTGAATGACTTTACTTTCTCTATAATTAGGTGATGGGTCTTTATTTCTCTCACATTAAGCTGTAAATGCCATGTATTAAACATTCACAATCCACCCCATGGAATACCATAACCTGGACTGGTTCACATATTAATGCCACACCCCTAAGCAACTAAAGAAGATATAGGTGTTCAGTGAACAAAACTGTCCTTCATGGACACTGGAGTAATATTGTCCAAGATGACTAATGTCCCATGTAACAGAGATCTTAACTAACAGTAGTAAATTATTAGTATCAGTTATGGTGGTGTTTCCTGTAACCACGGGAACTTTACAAAAGGGGATGCCCTGTGCCCTTAACAGGTTGAGGGGAGCAAAGCTAAGATTTTTCTTCTGTTCACAATACATACAGCTTCCCAGGATAAACCTTTTAGCTAGTGATCTATCAGAGAAAGGTGAATATACATCCATCATTTACATTGAAGTTCACAAGTACTGCGTAGAAGAGAAACACTTCCATAATTAATTGTATTAGTGCTAGCCTCTATCTACTGGTAGCTTCTGGTTGTCTTTAAATGGAAACATTTGCTCCGTTAGTTTCAAAAACAAGGCATATGGTTCTTGTAAAAAAAAAAGTCACTTATTTTCATTTCAATTAAATGTTGATAAAGTCTCAAAAGTAAAAAAAAACCAACCTCCAAACTCAAAAAATGGCATCCAAATAGTCCTCAGTGTGTGATTCTACATGCAAAAGGAATTGACCGAAGGGTAGGGTTTTTACAGTTTCTTTAGGTATGCTTAGTATTCTAAACTGAGAAGATTATTGTTAGGCTCCTTCTGAAAATGGTTGGGTTTACTTTCTCACCATTAATGCTTTCTTAATAAACTTTCCTGAATTTGGGCTTTTTTGTCCTGTGGTACTGAATAAATGGCTAATACCTTCTACTTTTTATAACCTGAAGATAATAAACTCGTGAAAATAATCTGGAATGCCAATGTCTTTACTTAGCCAGAAGTTTTCCAATAATGACTTTTCCCAATAAAGGCAATATAGATTCTATCAAAAGGGAAGCTTTTCCACAGAGAAATTCTTCTAAACTTTTGTCACCAATAAATGAATACATATGGCATGATAACCAGTTCATATGTTTACTCTTCTTACCTGACTACAGTTAATGTTGCTTTGTTACCATTGCATCTAACATCCCCGTTCAATCTAGAAACCTCCACTGACTTTAAAAGGAATGTGAATGTGTAATTTAATCTGATAGTCTCTAGTAATATACTCTAATTACAGTCACCTTCTTGAAACTATGGCAAACTTTGAATCTTACTTTGAGTAACGTATGCAGCCTTTTGTAATGTGATTTTGCAGTGATGGTAACCCTGATGCTATGGGCTATGAATTCTAATTGAAATCAACTCTGGATTCAGATGGGGGAATAAAACCTTACCAATTCCCATTGGTCTCATTGGAGTCCATTACAGAGAATGCTTTTCTTGGAGGCAAGGCCAGTTCAAACAGTTCTGCCTTTTCTCCGTTCCCATGTTTCTTTGCAGCCATGTATTGTCACCCTCTCAGTTGTGCTGGTTTAACTTTTATAGAAACACATGGTCAGACGGATCGAGGAACTGATCAAGGGTTTTTAATGTCTGTATCAGCATAACTGAAGACATAGTTGAAAGGATGGAAAGCAGGTGTACTTTGAGCCATCTTTGCTGTCCAATGAAATGATTGGAATACCATCAGATTTTTTACCAGAATAAGATACAGGCAGGTTTGCTATTTACAGAAGGAGGGGTTAGGATTTCTCCCATGATAAAGTTCAGATAGCTATTTCTGAAATTTCATTCCCATATTCCCACATTCTGATATGAGTTTTACCTGCACAAACCATTGACAGCTCCATCCAAGAACTAAAATAATGCTTGACCTTCTTACCCATCGCTCACTGTGTTGCAGTTATGTCTAGACATGAGCAGAAACTGTTACTGGTTTTAGAAGCCTTCCTCCCCCACTTTTGTTACTCTTTGCCCAAGCAATTAATAAACAGAGCTCCTCTGATTTTAGAACATTATCTGATTCTCTACAGGGCTGTAGCCAAGTAAAACTACAGACAAGCTGATATGGTATTCACATAAAAGCCAAAAGGAATATAATTGACATTAGTCAAAACTGTTTTATAAAAAACAGATGTTCTAAATTCTTAATCTTTCCTTGAAATTTGTAAGTTTTGTTTAGAACTCTTAACCATGTTGGCTTTTCAAAGTTTTTCTGTTTTACTACTTTATGGTCAGACAAACAATGAGCATGCACATTATAGAAAATTTGTATTCAAATGGATTAAAGTTTACACCCAAATGTGATGTAGTCATATGCAAAGTAATATATTTATACATGAAGAATGGGAGATGTTATCCTGGAAAATTCTTTGTAAAGGGCATAGAGACTAACAACTTAACATGAACTTGTGCTAAACTGTTGTGGCAAAACTGGGTGATATGATACTTTGATGTATAAGGACAGTGACCAGATTAAAGGAGGTTATGTTATCTCTGTGCCCATAACTCAAGAAATGGAAACAAAAGTACTACAGTTGAGATCTGCTTTCCACATTTTTTAAAGGCTGTAGCTAAATTCTGAGTGCATGTGGAACCCCAGAAGTCAGTAGAGGGTAAGAAAAAGAGCAGCTTTTGGTTAAATTCTTGAGCTTTTGGGGGTGATGTGTATCTCATACATGTATAACAATCATTATTTGTTGTGGGTTAACCCCGGTAGGCAGCTCAGCCCCACACAGCTGCTCACTCACTCCCCCCCAGTGGGATGGAGGAGAGAATCGGAAGGGTAAAAGTGAGAATACTCATGGGTTGAGATAAAGACAGTTTAAGGGGTAAAGCAAAATCTGTGCATGCAAGCAAAGCAAAATCAGGAATCCATTCACTACTTCCCATCAGCAGGTAGCTGTCCAGCCATCTCCAGGAAAACAAGGCTCTATCAAACGTAATGGTTCCTTGGGAAGAAAAACACTGTAACTCCAAATGTCACCCCTTTGTCCTTCTTCCCCCCAGTTTTTATTGCTGAGCATGACATCTTACGGCATGGAGTACCTCTTTCATCAATTTGGGTCAACTGTCCTGGCTGTGTCCCCTCCCAGCTTCTTGCCCTCCCCCAGCTTAGATGCCGGAGGGGCAGCAGGAGAAACAGAAAAGGCCTTGATGCTGTGTAAGCAGTGTTCAGCAATAGTGTGTTATCAACACTGTTTGGTCACAAATCTCAAACATAACACCACACAAACTGCCATGAAGAAAATTAACTCTATCCCAACACCAGTACATTATTTTAAAAACCAGAAAATCTGGATCAATGCTATTGCAGCAAATGCAGTGGGGAGAAGGAATAAATTAATTTGATTTCTAACAACTTCTTTACAAAGACTACATGTGCTAATAAAAATTATATAAGGGTATATTTGTCTTGAAGAATCTTCACTGTGAATAAGTCACCATTATCTTGTATGAAGAAATTTGGTATCACACTTTCTTCTGCCAATTTTTGTACTGTTGCTTCTACTAAGAGCCCTCCCCACAAATTTCAGTCTTGTGCTAGGGCCTACACAGCAGTTAGTGTGAAGTGAGACCCTGTTTCAGGAAGCTTTCTGTTTAAGAACTATTCTTCCATTTTAAGAATAGATATAATGAGTGAGTGACATGAGTTTGTAGGAATCATATGCTTAAAGCAACATTAAGCTATAAAAATACACAATGGCATGAGTAGATGATGGGAGATGGATCAAAACAGGTGGTATCAGCCTGGGGTGACAGAGGGAATAGTAAGGTTTAGACAGACAGAATTCAAAGTCATGACCTTTTACTACTTTTTTTGCTTGTGTGCAAGTAAGTCACTAAATGAAGTGTTAGTAAGGCTGAAACTCAGCTACCACTTGTCTGCCAACAGTGTGAGTTCATTTACTATCATTAGGGCTAAGCTGCTGTTTGAGTTGATCCTTCAAGTGAAGAAAAGTTGGTTGCATGTATATTACTTCAGAATGGGATGGAAAGCTTCCCTGATCTGAATTTCATAGGCTGATTTCTCCTGTTGTAGTGTATCTATGTGTCCCATGAATAGAAAGGGCTGTCTGGAGACCTGAACCTTTAAGAAAAGAGGCAGGCAGAAGAGGCAGGATATGGGTACGGAAGTATGTGTTCATAACGTATCCTCTCAGGTTGTGGTGGGAAGACTCCATCCAGCAGCTACCCCCCGACCAGTCACTCACTCGCTCCGCCACAGTGAGTTGGGAGAGAGAATTGGAAACACAAAAATGAGAAAACTTGTGGGTTTAGATAGACAGTTTAATAAGTGAAGCAAAGCTGCACACACAAGGAAGGCAAAATAAGGAATTTATTCGCTATTCCCATTGACAGGCAGATGTCCAGCCGCTTCCTCAGCATGCATAATGGCTGCTCGGGAAAACTAACACCATGACCCTGAACATCATCCCTTCCTCCTCCTTTCACTGAGTTTTCATTGCTGAGCATGTTATATGGTATGGAATATCCATTTGGTCAGTTTGGGTCAGCTTTCCTGCCTGTGCCCCCTCCCAGACTCTTGTGTACCCCCAGCCTACTCCCAGGTGGAGCAGAGTGGGAGAAAGAAAAGGCCTTGATGCTGTGCAAACACTGCTTAGCAATAGCTAAAACACCGGTGTGTTATCATCACTGTTCTAGTCACAAATCCAAAACACAGCACCGTATAGGCTGCTGTGAAGAGAATTAACTCCATCCCAGCTAGACCCAGCACACAGCTGCACAGCTTTGTACCTTCCCTCCAGCTGTGGAAACAGAAGAGAGGTAGAGAGAGAGACTGCTATGCTACTGCACAGCAAGTGGGAGCTTATCAGTTCCCAGTACCACAGAAGGCAAACATAAGGCAGAGGCTAATGACTGGAGCTAAGCTCTTTAGTACTCAAGTAAACGTGCATTTGCTTCAGGCTAATGAAACCCAAAAGGAATATCTGCTTTTCTGGTTAGCAACCATCTTGAAATAAACGACTCCAGTGACCAAGGAGCCACAGTCTGTCACTGAACAAAAAGCTCAACTTTCAAGGCCCCCCCTGCCCTCTTGCCACCAGGTAAAAAGAGGGGACCTAAGTGACGGGGGGTGAATGGTCCCTGCTCAGGGTGCCAGGCGAACCCTCACCTGACCTCCCTCACCTTCCCGGTTGCCTTTACACAACAGGTATGGGGCCCTGGAACTTGAGGACTAGGCAAACGAGGATGGTCCATCCAGGAGGTTGCCTAGGGTGAGGCAGTCAGCCCCACGCATTATGAGTGCCACTGCTAAGAAAAAAAGGAGGGTAATTG
>NW_008794213.1:216316-217808 GCF_000699145.1 Aptenodytes forsteri
TAGTGATAGGACGAGAGGAAATGGCCTCAAGTTGCGCCAGGGGAGGTTTAGATTGGACGTGAGGAAAAATTTCTTTACTGACAGAGTGGTTAAACATTGGAACAGGCTGCCCAGGAAAGTGGTTGAGTCACCATCCCTGGAGGTATTTAAAAGACGAGTAGATGAGGCGCTTAGGGACATGGTTTAGTGGGCATGGTGGTGTTGGGTCGATGGTTGGACTCAATGACGTTAGAGGTCTTTTCCAACCTTAATGATTCTATGATTCTATGATTCTATGAGATGAACTATGGCTGCAGGACTATGGCTGCAGGTCATGCAAGGCAAACTCCTGACCCCTCGCTATGAAGGTTTTGCAGACTCTGCTTGCTGAACCGTCTGTGGGATCAGAGACTCCTGCTTGTCACAGGACCATGATATAGCTGAGAGATGTCCTTACTGCTGTCAGAACGTGATGCTGATAAACCAGTGTGCTTCATGCTGTTTTGAAGAGCTGAGCACTTGGAAGTACTGAATGGGGTTACCAGCCATTGAAGGTGGCAAGAGGCAATAAGAATAGTAGCAAAATGGTATTTTGGTACCTGCTTTAAGCTGTGCCCATATTAATAATAATTTATGTAACCCAGTACTTCCATGGTCTGTTTTGACAGGCAATATCATTGCTTCTATTCACAGGTAAGGAAATACTCCACTGTGGCTGCACTGCAGGCATTCAAAGGGTAAACCTGGAAGCAGAATCTAAGTCATCTTGATATCCCAGGTTCTGTCTTTTTTCACCCCAGAAACCTGCTGGAAGAGAAGTTTCACAGAGATTGAATTCTCTGTTTTGCTGAGAGCTAAGCTCTGAAATTGATCCTCTTACACATTATTTAAAAAAATAAATTAATACTGTTAATTATTATACTTAACTTGATACATGAGACGATATGCCATTCCTTTTTCCTTCATCTCAAATGGCTAAAGCCTTCAGAAGCATATCCATCAAGAAATTCATAGTATATTCAAGTACAAAAGGAAGAGAGATGGGAGCCACAGATTACATGCTGGTTCCCAAGAATTACAGAATGCTGGGGGGAAAAAAAACACAAACACCCACCTTTTTATTTCCCTACGCCCATCCTCTTAATAGATGTCATCTATCTGGACCTCTGTAAGGCCTTTGACACGATCCCTCACAACATCCTTCTCTCTAAACTGGAGAGGTGTGGATTTGATGGGTGGACTGTCCGGTGGGTGAGGAATTGGTTAGATGATCACATCCAGAGGGTAGTGGTCAATGGCTCAATGTCCAGATGGAGATTGGTGACGAGTGGCATCCCGCAGGGGTCCGCATTGGGACTGGTACTGTTTAATATCTTCATCAATGACATAGACAGTGGGATTGAGTGCACCCTCAGCAAGTTTGCAGACGACACCAAGCTGTGTGGTGCGGTTGACACGCCAGAGGGACGGGACACCATCCAGAGGGACCTGGACAAGCTGGAGAAGTGGGCCC
>NW_008794213.1:218460-224290 GCF_000699145.1 Aptenodytes forsteri
AGGTTGCCCAGAGAGGTGGTGGATGCCCCATCCCTGGAAACATTCCAGGTCATGTTGGACGGGGCTCTGAGCAACCTGATTTAGTTCAAGATGTCCCTGCCCACGGCAGGGGGGTTGGACTAGATGACCTTTTTTAGAAGTCTCCAACCCAAACTATTCTATGATTCTATGATTCTATAATAGCTTGAAATTCTGTCCAAGGCAACAATGCTGAAATTCCAGTAGTGAAGCTGTAATTAGAGTTTTTTTCTTCATCACTGGAAATATGAATATACCCACAACTTCACAAGTAAACCTTTTCTTATGTAATTTCTTATCACTTTCATTTTCCCTGCACCCAAGGGAGCTGGAAATCTGACAGGTACTAAAAGCTGTAATCTCATGAATTTTGTCATAAGCTAAGTATATTTTAAATTATTTTTCAGCAATTCCTGCACTGTGGTCTAAAAATTATGGCATTGGGTGTTTTGCTTGCCAAATTAACTGAGGGTGGACCTTGAGCTGCTCCAAGCCACTACAGCAGCACTGAAGTCAGTAGCTGACTCTGACAATTCTGCACTAGTCACACACTCACGAAAAGGTTTAATCTTATGCTATGTCTTGCCCAAGTTAGTAGCTGACCTACATGAATTAAGCAGATTAAATTGTAGTGTGTGTGGATAAGCAAATAGTTAAAGCCAAAAAATGTGATCTAGTATGTTGAAAAGTGTTCCTTTTTTCCTTGTGATTAGACTTTGAAGGCTTAACCTTAGGAAAAGCTTCCCTAAAATTTCAGGGTATGACTGGGGGAAAAAAAAGAAAAAAGCAGCTGAGTGTCAACCACTGGTTTTGGCAAAGAGCTGGGAGCAAAAATTTTTGATATGCCAGAACCTTAACACAAACATGAATCATGTTCAAGGCCAGCCATTCACACTGTGCCAGTTCAAGATGCACATCTTTCCAGGAATGGCTTTCATCCAGGCTGGCATGTGAAAGAAAAATTTTGCTCTTCTTCAGCAGTGTAAAGGCAGTGGGGCTTCTGAGCACTGCTCTCTCAAAACATAATTTACCTTCAAATGCTTGTGCTGGTTATTATCTTTCTGGTTACAGATGAAATAAAACATTGTATTTCAGAAGGAATGATAGTGCTTGAATTTCTAATTAATTTTGAATGCTATTTACAAGATTAATATGAAGACATGCTTTGGTAGGTGGCCATGATTGAGGTATCTCAGTATATAATGTTTCCATTCACAACCAAGAAATTAATCTTTCCCAATATATCCTTCAGTTCTTCTTTAATTTTGTGCAGTGGAGTATGACAACTCTTTTAACTCTGATATTTCCTATACAGAAGGGTTTCAATAAGACATAAACCTCTAAGTCACTCTTGGAGATGTTACATCTTGCATAACGGAAGAATTTAAGGGAACAGAAATACTGTTGGCTAGGTTAAACACCACGAATGAGTGAAGATATAATGACTGGGTTAAACACCATGGAAGCTCTAAGACCTCTTAGAAAAAGGCATAGGAGTTGCCTATGAGGCATTGTAGTACCAGTAGATGAAGCTGCCACTGTTGAGTATTTAGGATTTTGAATTGAGAGAGAGAAGCGGGCAAAAATAAAGTAGCAGAACTGTGAAAAGCCTTGAATGGAAAGAGCACACAATCAGTCTGGCTCAGGTCGCATTGAGCGTGCTGGAGATGAGTACATTCATATTAAAGACGAGCTAGTGTGAGTTTGAACTGGGAATTTTTGTGTTTTGGAATAATGATCACTGATAATTATATAATACAGTAAAGCCGGAAAATCAACTAGTAGAAGTAAAAAAATACGAATATGTAAAAAAAAAAGGAAGTTTCTTCAGAAATTTATTTTTTGCTAAAGACCATAAATGCATTGAATATTTAAAAGTACTGGAAATAACTGAGAATGATGTAAGACCAATACAGAGGAAACAGAAGAAAGCCAATGTAAAACTTGCTTGCTGTTCAGTTTAAGTCGTGTTGATTTCTAAGCAAATTCCGTACTGGCTTCCTTCCAAAGTTCAATGAACAATAAGAAATTCTAAAATAATAATCATCCAAAAAAGTAATAAAAAGACTGAGAGCAATCAAAACTTTTGCTTGGATTTGGACTTTAAATTTAAATCATTTCCACATTGTAAGGTAGACTGGAATTACAAAATACAAGAGATATTTTGAGAAAGGACAAGAAAGATTTTCTCCTAAATATGTCATAATGGGACATTTTTATATTTCAGTTTGGGGTTTGTTTTTTCTTTTTTCTCATTTAAATACAATTCCAGGCAAATGAAATTCCTTTTACAGTGACTTTCATTTGGCATATGTCTGTTCCACATGAACAGGATTTCATCTATATTACTCTGAACTTGTCCCCTTTTATCTGAAAGTGATGCTTTCTACAAGAGGAGTAATTTTGCCTTTACATTTTTCTTCCTCTTTTCTTTTTGTGGTGAGTTTTTGTGGTGGGTTGACCCCAGCCAGCAGCTAAGCACCCACACAACCACTTACTCATTGCTCCCTGCCCCCCCCAGGGGGGACAGGGGAGAGAATAGAAAGACTGAAACAAAAAACATCATGGATCGAGTTACAGACAGTTTAATAGGTGAAGGAAAGAGAAAAAAAAACACTGAACAATGCAAACTAATTATTCACCATCTCCTACAACCAGACTGATGCCCAGCCAGTCTCCAAGTAATGGCCACCTTGGAAGCCAAGGAACCCCAGGCCTTTCTTCCTCTACCCCAGTTTTAATGCTGAGTATGATGTTATATGGTATGGAATATCCCCTTGGCAAATTTGGGTCAGCTGTCTCACTGTCCCCTCCCAACTTCTTTCTGACCCTCAGCTTACTCTCTGTGAAGGGATGGGGGTGCAGAATGGGAAAGGAGAGACCATTGATGCTGTTCAAGCACTGTTTAGCAATAGTCAAAATACTGGTGTATTATCAATACTGTTTTAGCCACAAATCCAAACCACAACACCACAGGGGTTTCTCTGAAGACAGTTAACTCAATACCAGCCAGACCCAGTACAGTCTTAGAACAGCTTGACAATTTTCCAGGCCACTGAGTAACTGCATATTACCTACCTACCCCATCATTTCAGTTTCCAACAAATAAAACATACCCTATTGTTTGTTATGATCACAAATAGGCTTTTTACATTCTTTGTTCCAGAATTGGGAGGTGAGGAGGTGTTATATGTTCATGGTTCATAAAGTTATTTGTGATCTTTCAAGATGAGCCTAAAGAAATTTACTAAGTTAGATTTGTTTCAAGTAAAGTTTGTTCCTTCCAGAGCTGATGCTTGGTTGAACATCAGATAACCACAATATTGGAAATGCACAAGCACTAGAATAAAATAAAAACTAACATTCATATTTACTTTTGTCTCTGTCTTAAAGATGTAATAATGGAGATGGAAACCATTACCATCCATGTAGCAGCCATAACCTACTCGGATAGCTTTGACACTTCCCAGCACCAAGGGCTGCTGAAAAGACAAGCCAGGGAGCTCACACCTATTAGAGAGCTGGGACCGGCAAATGTGTGTGGGGTGAACTTCTATGCTGTGCAAATTAGTACTGAAATTACATCAGCCTCTTATAGTTACTGTTCATCCAGTGTCCTTTGCTGGTTTTCTATCAGCTGAAATGAATGGTAATTCAGCAAAACAGCGATAATAGACTTGTCTTCTGTTGTGTTCCTCAGTTAAGCTTCATTAAAAGCTTTAATCTAAAGCTCCACCATGGGAAGTCTCACAGAGCTAAAATGGGAAGTCTCCTAAGAGCTTTTCATTTCAAACCCAGGTCAGGTCTCATAAGCACTATTTCTTTTTCTTTAGGGTTTGGGGTGTTTGGGGGTTTTTTCTGCATGTTTGTCTTCATCCCTTCCAATGATGTCTTAAAAAAGCTTTGAAGTCACTTTTGAAAAATAAGGCTTAGTTCACAAAGCACAGTTTTAATGGGCTGGGCTTTGAATATATGTCAGACATGAGATTCCTGCAATCAAGTCACAGGCTACTGCAGGCAGCTATACTACTCAGTATAGAGGATATTTTTCTTAATAGGAGAGTAAGAATAAGAATATTTAAAAAAACAAAACCCAATAGTCCTGTCTTATTGTACACAAGGCTTTACATAAGTAAAAAAGCAAAAATGAAAATAGCAGGGCAAAGATTGGTGAGGCACTATACTGAAGTAATATGTCAGGCAACAACTGAAATTACTGTACAGATATAGTAAAATTTCAGCAATAGATAGCCAGGAAATCCTAAGCAGTTTTTCTGACTTCTTAGGGCAAAAAAGCATTCCAGTACCAATGGCTACAAGTATTATATTGTATTGTCTGTACTTCATGTGCAATACTGTTGTGAAAAATAGCTTTCCTCAGAGGGATAGAAAGACTTTAGGAGGGGGAGGTAGGGGCTGATCAAAGTAGGGGCTGACTGTGGTTCAATATTCACTGCTATAGACATGGATGTAATTTACAGGAGGAGCTGGAAAGGTCACTGGGTAATAAAGCTATTTCATTTCATTCTACATTTCTGGGTTCTTAGGTACAGGGAAACGGAAAGTCCCTTTATCAGCATGGGAATGGCGCACCCTTGCCTGTGGATTTATAGGGTGGTATAGGCCTTCATTTTGAGGACAATTTCCTCTAAAATTTAAAAGCTGGGAGACCAATAGGCAATCTCATGATTTTGTAGGTCCAATACAGTTGAAATACTTAAAGAAGTGATTGATTTGCAGTTTGATTAGATACTTTGGTTACAGCTTGCTTAATTTTTCCAGAGGGTCTGGCATTGTACAAATAAGAGATCACCAAATCTTCACACCTGCCACTCCCTCCCAAGTCTCTGTTTCACATAGAGAAGAGGTAATAGAGAATCCAAGCAGATTCTGTGTCACCTTGCAACTGAAGCAGCAGCCCAGGCTTCAGTCTTACTAGAATTCGTCACCTTGGACTCATTTTGCATGCATGCAAAAATGGATATCTATTGTAATACACATATTATTGATCTGCTCATTACCATGTCCTTAAATCCTTTTTTACTTATCTATTAATGCTGGGGCCTGAAATCTCAAGGCAAGGCTTTGAGCCAGGACTGAAATTAATTCAAACATTTTGTTCACAGTGGATCAATTACAATATTCATTCACTATAAAATTTGCATTCAAAGAACATTAATGCTATAAATTAAATGAACAGGTTCCAATATACTCATAATTAGACTTCCCATAGCATGTTTATCTGGGGTGCAGCCCTACAGTGTAACAGAAAATGACATTGGTGTATTAAGAGCAGGGTAAAAACTACAACACTGTGGAAATGGTTCAACAAAGGATAACAGTAGAAACACCACAAGCATTTTTCTAAAGGGAAAAATGCATTTTTGTGTGTCACTATGAATTACAACAAATAGTGTGTCCTACCTGATAGAATTCGGAGCTGTGGTTTGGCTATGCCAACTTCTGTTCCTGTTACTGCTCTTTTGGGTGGGCTACCAGCTTGCTTTGACATTCTGTGCCTCCATTTCCTTGTCCATTGAATGAAGTTACAGTATTGGTAAGTATTAAGTCTATGGGGCCGGATGGGATCCACCCGAGAGTGCTGAGGGAGCTGGCGGAGGAGCTCACCAAGCTGCTCTCCATCATTTATCAGTAGTCCTGGTTAACGGGAGAGGTCCCGGACGACTGGAGGCTTGCCAATGTGACGCCCATCTACAAGAAGGGCCGGAAGGAGGATCCGGGGAACTACAGGCCTGTCAGCCTGACCTCGGTGCCGGGGAAGATTATGGAGCGGTTCATCTTGAGGGCGCTC
>NW_008794213.1:225804-231672 GCF_000699145.1 Aptenodytes forsteri
TGTTGGGTTGACGGTTGGACTCGATGATCTTAGAGGTCAGGTCTTTTCTCAATGATTCTATGATTCTATGATTCTATGATTCTATTTTCCCAAGAACATTGTAAATCTCTAGCAGATAGCTATTTCTTACCTATCAAAACTCACTTTTCCACCAAATCCCACGGGATATTCCCAAAGGATGGGAAGAAAAGAGAAGAAAAGACAAGAACATTGTAAATCTCTAGCAGATAGCTATTTCTTACCTATCAAAACTCACTTTTCCACCAAATCCCACGGGATATTCCCAAAGGATGGGAAGAAAAGAGAAGAAGAAAAAGAGAAAAATTAACTTTAGTAGATTTTCATCTACTAGTTCTAGGCAAACACTATATCCTTTTTTTGTAGACAGATTAGGGCTTTTTGCTTTTGCATTTTTTTTGGTTTGTGCCAACTGTGCTGTTTTGTGCTGTTAGCTGAATGCAAAGTCCTTATGTGTTTTAATACCTTTCTTGAAGCCAGAAAAAATCAGAGCTTACATTTTATATAAAATGATCATTTCTTTATAGAAATAGTTTCAGCTGTAATTTCTTTGAGCTAGTCAGAACAATATTCAGTACCTTGGGCCAAACATAAATACAAATGTTGTGTGTATTTTTATAAATAGCACATTGTCTCTGCCTTCGTCTCATGCAGCCAAGTCATGGTATTGTAAGCAGTAGATGTAATTCAGTAAATGTGAAATTCATGCCTGATCAGGTATGAGATAGAATTAAGAAGCAAAGCACTAGCTTTTGTTTCTGTCAATGAAAGCTCAAGCAACTAGAAATAGAGTTAGAGAGCTTCCCTGAGACTGCAGATTTCTTCCTCGAAATCTCTGAAGCAAAACACACAGCAACAGGAGCACAAAGGGAGTAATGCAATGGCCCCCCTGTTTGTATCCCCACACCAGTTAAATTTTAAACTTGAATAAATTGCATCTATCAAGCTCTGGGCAGCAGCTTTGTATATGCTCTTTTATCTCAGTGTAACCTACGGATGTGGGTCCCATTGTTTATTACCTCTTTTACTGTGCCATCCCATACCATTTTCAATGTGAGGTAGTTTCATAACTCTTGCATGTGAACACACAGTCTGTTTGAAGTATCTACCTAAGCTGAGTACTCTTATTAAAACCAAAATGAAATTAGATTGCTTTGAAATTATCTCCCATTCTCTCTTTTGTGTGCTCTTCATTACAGTTTGCTTCATGTTTTCATCTCTTGTAGGAAATGTTTTGACCAATGTAGTCAAGATCCATAACCACATAACCTAACATTCATCATAACCATTTCAAGTGTCTAGAATGACTTTTGTCTATAGATTTGCCAGGTTTTTCAGGAGCTTAGCAGCTCGTATGGATAATAGCCATTATTAAAAATTAGTGTATCTTGTGTTTATTATCTCCTTCCCCCTTTCTTTTAAAAATATATGTATGCTTATATTTATTAATTAATATGTATGTGCAACGTAATTTCTATATATAGATCTATATGCAAATACATATTGCTTTCCCTAATAAGAAAGTTTGTGTATGGAAAGTAGAAAATATTGCTATTTTTAACTGTTTTGTAAATTGCCCTGAAGCAAATCCAAGCTCCAAGGTTTCTTGAAATCCCCGAATAGTGAAATACAAATCTAAACCAGTTTCTTAATTAGTGAGTTCTTTGTATTCATGACAGCTTGAATCTAGGTCACTCATGTCGAATACCTTCTACATTCTCCTAAACATAAGTATCCAGTTGAACAGATAGTGTAAAATCTGAGTTGAGCAAGACACGATAGGAGCTATTCATACTGATAGTTTTCTCTGAGGTTACTTGTGGTTCCCTGGAAGGTTAAGTGCTAAGTTATGTTTTTGTATATACTACTATTTAAAACTTCATAGGCAATAACAACTTCTATTATAAGGAACATTTGGTAGCAATTTCATTTCTGCAAGTTGAAATAGCAGTAAAGACTATTAACTATTAAGGTATTAAGGTGCTAAGGTGTTAACATCTAATTGTAATTGTTATGCTACACTAAAAGGAGGAAAGAAATACATACTCATTGCTCCTTCATATTTTTTCTGAGGTACACTGGAAATAGTTTGTTCAACTGCACTATAGCACAGTTGACTAGATGAACAAAAAGCCATCACCAAAGCTGTCATTCCAATTTCTAACTCATTTCCTCTCTTCCTCTGTTTCACAGTCTGTGTTGCAAAGATGTATCCCCCAGCTCCTAGACAAAGGCAGCTTGTGAATAACAAATCTCAACATCAAAAATGTCTAGCAAAATGGAAAAAGGAAATGACTAATGTGAAAACCTCAGACGTCCCTTATCAGGACCTATGGATAGTGGCTTTAGCAGTAACAGTAATTTAGTGATGACATATGCTATAGCACTGCTTTTGTTGCTTCTCCTGGGGCTGCAATGGTAAGCTGTACTCTCTGTGAAGGATGTTAAGCTCATCTTCTATGAGTGCATGAGTAACCATTCAAATCAAAGAATGTGTTGTTCTCAAACAGCATTCAGGAACCCCTGCTTTTCAAATCAATCACAGACTTTTGTTGCTCAAGTCTGGCAATTTGGGTAGAAAAATCTCCTTGGTCACCACTGTGTATTATGTGAAACTAGAGCTGGTCAGAAATGGTAATTGTTTGAAACTGGAGTATTTAGTTAGCTGCATGCCAGGAGGGTTCTGGCACAACCCTACTTGGGCTGAATAACCCATTTCTTTTAAGAAATAGCTCTGCCTTCGTGCTTCCCTATGGATGCAATCAAAGCTTAAGCCACGTGGTGGACTGCATTTAATACCAAGGGCCATGAAATGGCCATCAGGATTATGGCAGCATCTGTAGCAGAGTCCCATAGTCCATTGCTCTGAGACATCACTGGTGATGGAATGCATGAAAGTCAAGATGTTTTCAAGGGGTCTGAGCTGCACCTGCGGACAGAATTGTATCAATCAGACTTAAGGTGTTAAAATCTAATTGTAAGACTGTGGACAGTGGCTGAACAAAAGAAATACATGAGGTGGAGTTGGACATAATGAAATATAACAGTCTTACTGTTTATTGGGCTGCCTTACTGTTGTTGTCAGGTCTGTGTAGACTGCTAGACAGAGAAGAATTTGACAGAAGACAATGCAGTAGCTCTGTCTTTCTTTTTGAACAACTCTGCCCTTTCATAACAGATGGCTTAAAACAACACTGGGGTGAAGTGAGTTTAGGACAATGCATAATCAGACTAATCAAGTTCTGTCTGCATGTTGCCTGATAACTAGCACTGCTGTCACTGTTGTTTCAAGTGACTTCCTCTACAGGTTCCCTAGGAGTTCTGAAAGTTGCTTCATTTGAAAGATTTCATATTTGTTATGATTGTGTAACTCCTAGATTTCTTCAAGTTCTTTCTTCTGCTTTTGAATATTTTGAAAGTCACGTTCTCTTTACCAGTATTAGTAGGTAGACCACAATTTGACTTGGAACTTCTTGGTTATAACTATCCATATTCAGGTAAGTATTTCTTCAGTTCCTGTATGTGCAGAAATTTAAACATCTGCTGAGGCCATTGAAATTCACTTTACTTCAGTGAATTATCTCGCTAAGGAGCTGCAAGGCAAATGTGTTTATTCAGATGGGATCAAAAGTTATTAACAATGCAACCTTAGCTTCTGATATATTAAAGAAAACTAAACTTGTTTGCTATTTATTTACATTTCTGTTTAAACTCACTTTGCTTAAGTTAACAGAGGAATAGTAATGCCTTCAAATTGTCTGTAGGACAAATAATGTGTTAGTGGTGTGTGTAAGTGTGAGGGGAAATACAGGGACAGGGAGAGAAGGAACAGCTTCCCTTGATTTTCAGATCACTTATCCAGGTCTCAGATGAAACACCTGATTCCCTTAGAGACTCAATTTCACTAAACTCTTAATGTATCCAGCCACAGTATTTTTAATAACTACTGAATCTCATAATAAACTGAGAATTGTAACAGTTGAGGCAGAAAGTCTGTGGGCTATGAATGACCGTAATGTAACTTAAAAATAACTCTTGACCTGTCAAAGGAATTTTGAAACAACAGACATATTCTGAAATGAAGTACTTAATATCAGTGTGGTTCTATCCAGGCAGGAACTGATTTGGGGATGCTTTCTCACAGTCCCTGTGAAATTCTGCCCTCCCTCCCAAGCAGAGAAACTACTCTCTCCTTATAGAATCGGCTGCAATCAAGTTCTTCTTACACCTACCACACAGAGCACAGCCACTTTCATGAGAAAGCTGCACTGTGCTGGGCAGCTTCTGTCTTTGCGCAGGGTAGGAGAGATGCAGGGCTGTGGCTGCTAAGAGAGGGGATGGCATGCTTCACCTCCACTCAAAAGCTACCAAGGTTTTGCTCTCATGCATGGCTAAATAAAGTGTCTACCTTTTCAAACACTGTGAATAACTATTTAATGTCTCTTAAGTACAAAGGCAGGATGATTTATGGAAATATCTTAAAATCTGTGTTTCAGGAGGTGAATTAGATGTTTAATTAGGTCTATACTGCTGCTTTTGCAACATGTAGGTATACTGAGGTTATTCACATACCTTCTTGCATACCTATTCTTATGTTAGCTTGATGGTTGAGAGATGTTATCTCTACTTTTGGTCTTTTTTGAACATATGTTAGTCATGCAAGCCTGAATCTAGTTTCCATAGGCCAATACTGCATTTGGGTGCTTAGAGTTTGAGGAAACTGTGGTTTTCAAAGTGAAGAGGCACAATGACAGAATTAGAATTTATTCAAATAGCAGAACTTAGAATTATGCTTCTGAAAATCATACTCCAAGGTTTTTGGATCAGAGAACCAACTGAAAATATGGGCATCCAAAATCACAGATTTGCATTGTGATCATCCTCATTTTTGATGGCCCAGTGCTTATCTCCAGTGTAGGTAATAAAAACTGTAGGTAATAAAAACTCAGTTTTTATTGAACAAATAAACTCTGAACATCAAACATCAGAACATCAAACTATGTTGATATTCTTATATGAAAGGGTTATTTAAAGAACTAAACCACAGAACAGTGAATTTTTTCCCTTTGCTTAGGCAGATTTGAATCAGTTCCTAAATGCAAAAGAGAAGATCTAAGTCAAGCCTTTTAATGCTTCCCTGTTGCTAATCTGGAACTTGATATATGTGACAGTCCTACTATTCAGAAAACATCCATTTTGGTCCTTTCCTTGCCAATATGATTTTTCTAAGCCTTCATTTACCTGAAAACATGCCCTGCAAATCAACTATGGAAAAAATATTAGATAAGAGAAATAGTATTAATTTCCTCTCCCTCCTAATCTATGTGAGAGAATGTAGGTTTCATGTCTTCCTTGGTACACTGTCATAGCAATCTATCCAGGCACCTGCTATATACCTAGCTGTCCTGGTTTCGGCAGGGATAGCGTTAATTTCCTTTCTAGTAGCTGGTACAGTGTTTTGGATTTAGGATGAGAACAAAGTTGATAAGGCACCATGTTTTAGTTGTTGCTAGGTAATGCTTACACTAGCCAAGGACTTTTCAGCTTCCCATGCTCTACCGACTGAGAAGGCTGGAGGTGCACAAGAAGCTGGGAGGGGGCACAGCCAAACTGGCCAAAGGGACATTCCATACCATGTGACGTCATGCTCAGTACATAAACTGGGGAAAGCTGGCCGGGGGGGCCGCTGCTTGGGGACTGGCTGGGCATCGGTCGGCAGGTGGTGAGCAATTGTACTGTGCATCACTTGCTTTGTGTATTGCTTCAGTGCCGATCACTTCTGAAGCAGCTCGAACCCCTTCATAGGCTGCTAATATCTCTTTTTCAGTTGGAGTATAGCGGGCCTCGGAT
>NW_008794213.1:235647-248253 GCF_000699145.1 Aptenodytes forsteri
TACTGTGCATCACTTGCTTTGTGTATTATTATTATTATTATCATATTATTATTATCATTTTATTTCAATTATTAAACTGTTTTTATCTCAACCCACGAGTTTTTTCTAACTTGTGCTCTTCCAATTCTCTCCCCCATCCCACCGGGTGGGGGGGAGTGAGCGAGCGGCTGCGTGGTGCTTAGTTGCCAACTGAAATTAAACCACGACACTAGCTCAGTAATAGCTCACTGTCCTATGCATTCAATTACATTCGCTTTGTTTCTACTCATAAAGAACCTAAAATAAATAGCAGGCAGTACATGTGGGCTCAAATTAGGTGATTCTCTCCTCTGTGTAGATTTTAAGCCATTTTGGTTTTGTTCTTCTTTTACAGTGGGAAGGTGCAAGAATAGCTAGTATAAACATATTGACTTCAGAAACATGGGGTAATCATGAGTATATTAACATACATTGAAGACATGGCTGAACGCTGTGTTTTAACCTGAACAGTTGATATGAAGACTTTTTTCTTGTTTCCATGTGTCTTTCTATAAATAATTAAGAATAAAATTACACATCTGAGTGACATATCTGTAGGATGATACAAGTGCCCAGAGAAAACAGCTGAGTGTATACAATTACATATAAAACAATGTTCACAGCAACATTCTCCTCAGGAGAAGATACAACCATATTAGCAGAGACATAAGGAATGCCATAAAATTCAAGGTTGATATTAGATTTGCAGGACACCCAACCACTTGAAACAATTATATTTCTGTTAAGGTGCAGCCTTGCCTTAGCTCTTTTCATGAAATAATACTATTCCCTGACTTTGAAATTTCTACAGAATTTCACTGACGACTTCTTTTCTGGTTGTTTATAGAAGTATAGATATTGTTGATTTTTTTTTTTTTTTTTAAAAAAGAGTACATATGGAAAGTGAAGCACTTAGAGTTAATTAAATTAAAATGCCTGCCAATCTTAATTAAGTTTCTTGATGTAGATTCATTGAGCGACATTACATACATGCAGCCTTTAATCATGTGATTACAGTTTTCCTCAGCTTCATCATGAACAAATGACAATCACTTAAGGATTTCCCTCATGATTTGCTTTATACTGGGCAATATTAGTTAATCTCAGTATAGGTGGTACAACTTCCTATAGGCAGAAAAGATGCAACCTTTTCTAACAAAAAATGATAAGGCACAACTGATTAGTTACAATAGAGACATGAGAAGCAGCAGAAATTTATGAATTAAAGAGCAAAACTCCTATTTATATTTTTCAGACAAGATTTTATTTGAAGTTTATAATGCCAGATAGATCAGCAAAGGTCAATTTGGGCTGTTTTCGAGAGAGACAGTGTGGTGGGTTGACTTGGCTGTCTGCCAACTGCTCTCTCCCTCCCCCTCCTCAACAGCACAGGGGGAGAAAATAAGGTTAAAAAGCTCATAGGTCAAGATAAGGACAAGGAGATCACATACCAATTATCGTCATGGGCAAACCAGACTCAACTTGGGGAAAATTATTATAATTCATTGCCTATTAAAATAGAGTTGAATGAGGAGAATCATAGAATCATAGAAAGTTTTGGGCTGGAAGGGAACTTCAAAAATCACCTAGTCCAACTCCCCTGCCATGGGACATCTTTCACTAGATCAGGTTGCTCAGAGCCCTGTCCAACCTGACCTTGAACACTTCCAATGATGGGGCATCCACAACTTCTCTGGGCAACCTGTTCCAGTGCCTCACCACCCTCATCATAAAAAATGTCTTCCTTACATCCAATCTAAATCTACCCTCTTGCAGGGTAGATTACCATTTCCTCTTGTCCTGTCACTACAGGCCTTAGTAAAAAGCCTCTTGCTGACTTTCTTATAAGCCCCCTTTAGGGCCTTTTATAAGAAAGGCCGCAGTAAGGTCTCCCCAAAGCCTTCTCTTCTCCAGGCTGAACAAACCCAACTCTTTCAGCCTGTCTTCACAGGAGAGGTGTTCCAGTCCTCTGACCATTTTTGTGGCCCTCCTCTGGACCCTCTCCAACAGGTCCATGTCTTTTTTTGTACTGTGGGCTCTTGCTGCTTTCTTATAAGCCCCCTTTAGGGCCTTTTATAAGAAAGGCCGCAGTAAGGTCTCCCCAAAGCCTTCTCTTCTCCAGGCTGAACAACCCCAACTCTCTCAGCCTTTCTTCATAGGAGAGGTGTTCCAGCCCTCTGATCATTTTTGTGGCCCACCTCTGGACCCGCTCTAGCAGGTCCATATCTTTCTTGTGCTGGGGACCCCAGAGCTGGATGCAGTACTCCAGGTGGGGTCTCACGAGAGCAGAGTAGAGGGGCAGAATCACCTCCCTTGACCTGCTGGCCATGCTTCTTTTTATGCAACCCTGGAGACGATTTGCTTTCTGGGTTGCAAGCGCACATTGTCAGCTCATGTCCAATTTTTCATCCACCAGTATCCCCAAGTTGTCCTCCACAGGGCTGCTCTCAAATCCATTCATCCCCCAGTCTGTATTGATATTGAGGTTTTCCCTGACCCATGTGCAGGACCCTGCATTTGGCCTCGTTGAACTCCATGAGGTTCACATGGGCCCACTCCTTAAGCCTGTCAAGGTCCCTCTGGATGACATCCATTCCCTTAAGGATATCAGCTACACCACTCAGCAGTGTCCCACTGTCTATGCCATTAATAAAGACATTAAATAGTATTGGTCCCAACACAGACCCTTGAGGGCCACTACTCATTGCTGGTTTCCATTTGAGCCGTTGACTGTAATTCTTGCATGCAGACATCCAGCCAATTCCTTATCCATTGAATAGTTCATCCATCAAACCCATATCTCTTCAATTTAGATATAAGAATGTTATGGGGGACCATGTCAAAGGCCTTGCAGAAGTCCTGGTAGATGACATCAGTTGCTCTTCCCTTGTCCACTGACGCAGTCACTCCATCATAGGAGGCCACTAGGTTAGTCAGGCAAAGACAGAGAAACAAAGACAAAAACTAAAACACGTTCCCCCACCCCTCTTCTTCCCAGGCTCAACCTAACTCCTTCATTCCTGAGTCTTCTAACTCCCTGCCAGCCCCTGACCCCTGAACAGCACAGGGGGATGGTTAATACGGGGTTGCAGTCAGTCCATAACAGCTCCTCTCTGCTGCTCCTGCCTCCTCACACTTCTCGCCTGCTCCACTGTGGTGTCTCCACAGGCTACAGTCCTTCAGGATAAACATGCTCCAGTGGACTCTCCATGGGCTGCAGCTTCCTTCAGGAAATATCCACCTGCTCCGGCATGGGGCCCTCCATGGGCTGGAGGGAAACACCGGCTCTACCGCAGTGTCTCTACTCAGGGAGAGTAGAGGAACCTGCTGGAATTATTTCTCTTCCGGCTGAAGTGTCTCTGGATAGTGTCATTATCTACAAAACATGGCACTGTTACAGCATTTGTGAAGTTCTACCTGGATTTTTATCGTGTATTAACTATAAATTGCCTGCCTTCCCTCTTGTCTTTGCTGACAGATTACAGACTCGGGGCTGGATGAATCGGTGCTGCAGCTCCCGTTAATGACTACCAGACTAAGTGAATTGTTTAGATCTGGGGGAGAGACTGCCTAGCTTAGAAGTGGTCATCCCTTGAGCTAAAATCAACAATCCCTTTTTCCTTGTTCAAATACTTTTAAGTGCAACATCTTTTTCAGTATGTGGAAACAAATGTCTACTTTAACATTATGTGGAGGAAAGAGGTGTGTGTGTATATACCATCTAAAACACGTGCCTACTTTAGGGACCGAGTATCTTCCAGCACTTCACAAAGAAAGTTTTGTGTCTCCAAGGAGCTATTTAGAGTGCTGCAGTTAGTCAGCAGCTGGTTTTGCAATTGTAGTGCTCTCAAACACTTTCTGTAAATGTCTGCCTCTCTCTTCTGAATATGTTGTGATCCTACACTTCTGGTTTTAGGCCTTTATTTAAATGCCTAAAGATGGCAGTGAGAAATCATCTGTTCCTCTTGGAACAGTGAAGACAGAAATATGGTATTTTTGTGTAAAATTTGCTTACGTACAAATAATTTCAGGCTTCTTGTATTTTTTTTCTACAATACACATTATTCTTATGAATGTTGAATAAAATTTGTTAATTTGAGAGTTATTGAAAGTTGTTGGAATTTTTTCCCCTTCAATGTATTATCCCACATTATAAATAAATATTTAAAGGAGTAATTACTTTCTCTTAAAAATAAATATCACATTTATTGTGTAATTCTGAGCAATAAAAATCATACTGTGGCAATGAGAATAAAATTGCACTTGTAGTCAAACTGGCAAAGGAATAAATTAGAATTAGCATCGTAACACACAATAACATTATTTAAATAATACATACAATGAATGTAACAGGATGCTGACTGCAATTATTTATTACAATAGTAAATTATGGGATTTAGATGTTGTAGAAAAACCACAACCTTTCAGAGTTAATGTAAACATGTCACTAGATGCTTTCAGTCTAGTACTGCTTTTTATTTTAATTTCAATACACAAAATAATTGAAATAATTCAAAAGCGTAGGTGAAAGTACAAACCATACATATATAATCAAGAAAAGTCTAAAAAAGTGTTTTAACCCTAATGCTCAAACTTTTTTTGGTTGATGCAGGTGGAGCTACCTGAATAGAGAAAAAAAGAAGTGTACTGGGAAGCTGCCAAGTGCTGGACCTGCAAGTTTCTGTGACAAGTTTCTGTGACAAGTTTGACTGAGTGTTCTTTTATATTTACTTGAACTTTGACTCTGAGGTAGGTAAACACAGCCAAATTCTCATTGATTCTGCCTCCTTATGTCCAGAATAGCTAGAGACATCTGATTTCATGTAGGAACTTTACTTCCTTGTATTGATATTCACTCACATGCACACATCAGTCTTTCCAGCACAAATGAGCACTTTGGAACTGAGCCATCTGCAGAATATTGTTCATGGAAAATGGCAGGATAACATACCTTTTATGTTTTGGCTGTGTACATATTTATATCAATGAAATTATATTATACAGGCATTTGCAGAAAATGTATCCTGATCAAGCATGTTTGATCATTTAAAGATATTTTGAAAACATTTACAGGGAAAACCAAAATACAATAATTATTTCTAACTCCGTGAAGGTCACTGTATGCTTAGCAAGTGTACCTTACTAGGTAAGAAGGAAAGAATTCTAAAATTGTTAATTCTGACATGCCATTTACAAAGTCATTAAAACAGAGATTCCCTTCAGTATTTTGTAACAGACTTACGTGGGAATAGTAGACCAAAGCTATTCCTACTATGTGCATCTGTTCCGTGAACCACTTTTTTCCCTTAAAGGTGGGGACACTGCACACTACAGTCTGAAATAAGAAATCAATTGAAAGCTCAAGAGATTGAACAGGACCCCAAAGGAAAGGAAGGAGCTGTTGGCAATTGTGTTCTATACAAACTATCATCCATCATCAAGATGAGATGTATGTAAGACCTCGTTCACAAGCAAACTGAATGGTGATGTCAAGTGCAAAGTACAGTGTTTTCATGATTACAAGCCACTTTGTGTTTCCATGGTCAGCTAAAAAAGAAAGAAATGATAAGTGATTATGTGCAATTGATATATTGAAATGATATATGATTATGTGCAATTTTGATTTCTTTGAGTTAACACTAGAGGTGATGTTCTTTATATAAGGGGTTAGCTTCTCTTGGTATAACCCTTAGAAAAATCTTGAAAAACACACCATAACTGTAGTAACTGTTCTGAACATGACACATGTACATTTTTATGTGCGATTCTGGTGTTATTAATTCTTTTCTCACTTGTCCACTTCTGGTGATTTTACTGCCAGGCTTGAAATACCTGTTTTTGTAAAACTCTGTTACTTTATAAAACATCTAGCCCACACATATGAAGCAACCCTGTCATCTGGAGGACTAGAAACTGAAGTCACACAGCATATCCAGAGCAGAGCTTGATATAAAATTTAGTCTCTTCTCCCCTATTTTTGTATGAAAAAGTATATCATGAAAGTGCTCAATAGCATGTGAAATAAAGATCCAGTTTTAAAAAAAGGGGATTTTGTTTGCAATGTGTTTCACCAGCAGCCTGTATTGTAGCTAAATCATGAGATATTTGAAGGAAACAATGAAAGTTATTTTGGAAAAACTCATGGTGTCTTATGATAGGGCGTATTTCAATGGTAAAGACTGTGATGAGAACAATCTCTTTAACCCATGCTAACCATTTTTATGGTAAAGATTTTGACAAAGAAAGAAAAGGCGGTGATAGAATTTCTTCTTTGCTGCCACCCCAACAAAGCATCCAGCAACAATGTAGTCTAGCATGATCCTCCTCAAATGCCATTAGGACAGACATCGGTTTTTTTACTAATTTTCTCTTTAGAACCACACACAAAGAAGCCGTCCAGTGTAAAGCTTCATTAACAAAGAAACGAACAAGTTGTTGCAACTGTTGCCAAAATACCACTTGTTATTGCAGGTAACAAAAACAAAGGGTACTTTCCAACCCTTAGGTACTACAGGGATTTTGCTTCTTATGACAGCTGGCATGTCTTTCTATAAAATGTTGCATGCTTTTTAAAAAATCTATGTATAGAATGCTATGAGGTTATTTAGGAGAGGAATATGTTTAATGCTATTCACTATAGAAATTATGTTTGCCCTTTTATTTCTTCCAAGTATAGGACAAAGACTTTGTAAAGTAAAAGGCATTCTCCTCTGAAGGATCAGTTTTTATGAAATTCTGGATTGAATATATTGGGATCATATGCCAGAGAAAGCTGGCAGTGTATGTTTCACCAAAACAGCGTCACTGCACCAAGCCACTTACCGATAACTATTAATCCGTTACAGAAGTCCTGATTCCCATTCCTCCTTCTGTAAACCTTGGTGCTTCTTAAATTACATTAGTATGTCTCTCTGGAGAATGAATGCATAAATTAATATTTTATCTCTGTATTTAATTCCTGAAACAGTCACTTAGATTCGTGAGTGCCTGCCCCGTTGGAGTTCTTGCGGTGTCAGTTGTGACATTTTGGTTCTGTTTTTGTCAGCACGCTTCTATGTTAATGGTGTAGCATTGTCTCATGTGGGAGAGAGCTGCCACAGTATCAGTCACGATGAGTGAAGAGTGCAGTTGGTTTAGCCTCCCAAATTCCTGGGTGTTGTATTTTCTCACGAAAGGAGGTAAAGAGTTGGTAACCTTTCTAAAAGCTAACAGTGGCTGTCTTCCAACTGCCAATTTTTATTCCTAACTGACAGGTCTTGAATGCAACTCAAATACAGTGGGAGTCAAAAAGAGAGCTTTAAATAATAAATGACATTTTTAAAAAAAAAAACTAATCTAGTAATTAAAAATATAGCCTGCAAAGACTTTTATTTTTTCCTAGTGGCAACTAAGAGAAGATACCAAGAAGCTACAGCGTCAGCCCGAACCTCTGAAAAACCTTGGCTAGAAGCTTTGCAAAAGGGAGATTAGCCACATGGAGTGCTGAAGAGAAAGAACAAAAAAAAACCCTACCAAAACCAAAAAGGGTGGGAAAAAACATTAAAAGAATATGTATTTATCTTTTTAAAGATTCATCTGGCCTCTGACTCAAAAGATTGCTCAGGATGTTGGTTTTTTTGTTTGTTTGCCTTTTTTTTTTCCTGAACTGCTTTGTTCATTGCTGGATTTTAGTGTATACTCTGCTCAGGAGAGAAACTGGCATATTTATTAAATATTCGGATAGATACTGCTGTATAGATGTCAAAGAATAGAAGATCAAAGGGACATTTCTTTGCACGAGAAACATGGCATTGATTTTGTATTTCTACATAAAGAAGATGAGGCTTAGTGTGTAAAGTGACTGACAAACTGCTTTAATCTTTGCCTGTGATGGTTAGTTGTGGTCATTTGGGGACCACAGTACAGCTCTAGTGTCTCCAGCATCTCTAACGCTTGCCCTTCAAACTAGCTTTTAAATGCTTGTTCCACCCTGGAATTGTCAGTGCTGAGGTGAGTGCCTTAAGCTCTTTCTGCAGGGTCTGGAGGAAGTCTGGTGCTACAGAATTGGCTTCACCAACTGCCAGCACAGAAAACAAATGAATAATTTAACACAGGAGAAACATTCTGGTTTTGTAAAACTCCTGCTTGACACTGCTAAACTGAAAAATTCCAGTTCTGTGATAGAAAGTGATTTCTTTTTTTTTAATCTCACCCTTAAGGTAACTAAAATGGAAAGCAATTCTTATTGAAATAGATCATTATGAGTTACTGAAACAAAACAAATTAATTTAATTTGCTTTGGATACGTAAGAAAGGATTTCTGCACTGTGAATCTTTTGTGTATTCCTTTTTTTCCCTGATTTGGGATAAGGATTTTTTTGAAATTTTTTCATTTTCTGCAGGTTATGGGAATTATTTTATGCCTCATTCTAATACCATCACAATAGAAGCATAGTCAAAAAAATCACTATTAGATCTTCTCTTTTGGATACAAAGTACCAAAACTGATGAAGAAGAATGTGATTGCGGTAAGCCATACTACACACCCTCAAGAACTCTTTGGTTTCATGAGATGGTTACACCATTTTAGTGTACTGGTTTGTTGCAGACTGGTATTTTAGTACCCTGTGCATTTTTTTTTCTTAATATAATGATGGCACAGTGGACATGCTCAGCTCTGTGAGCATAGCTGCAAGAGTAAAATAGGGGTAGGTCACGTGGAAAAGGAGATGGTCTTCTTTTGTGTCTGCTCCATGTCAAGCAACTCTAGTGCTATCGCTGTAATGAATAGTTGCCTGGGGAGAGCAGGAGCCATCCCATCAGAAAGCAGCACAAACAGGGCTGCTCCATGAGGGGGCCAAGCTGGGAGCTGCAGGTGACCCCAGTGCAGGCTGGGGGCTCACTGATGGGGTGCCCGCCAGCTCTGAGCTGGGCCAAGTTGGGGGTAGTTACAAGACCTGTTGACAATCCAGGGATCATCAGCCAAGGCGAAGTAACAAGTCACATTCAGGGTCAGTCCACGAAGTCCACTGAGGAACAGCAAGAGGCAGGGCCAGAGACAGTCTGCCTGTAACACAGGTCCAAAGTCACTCCAGGAGGCGAGACAGAGATAAGGCTGCCTAGAGTGCAGATCTAGTCAGTAAATCAGGTCATGGGGGAACGGGGTCAAGCTCCAGCTGCCTACAAGTGTAAGTCAAGTAGGGTCTGGGCAAAATTTACCCTAATGTGGAAGGTCTTAGTCTAACTGATTGGAACAATTCTTCATTTCCAATTCCAAGGGTGAAAGGGAATAGAGCTCTGTGTTACACAAGGTAAACTCTTAAATTAAGCTGGAACATTTAAGGGTTATGTACTTTTTCTCCACCCCTCTACTCAATTAGAGATGATACCAAAAAAAAGGGAGTACTGTATGTCCAATACCAGGAATGCATTTACATAAACAACAGATAAGGTACCAGTAGAGAGCACTTGGGAAGCTACAGAATACTTTGGAGGTTGTGTTGAGCAATGACATGTGGCATGCATGGGGAATGCAACGAGTCACGCTGAAACAAATACATCCTTACATCAAAGGAAGCGTTAAACAGAATTTAGTGTGGGAAGCAAGACTGGAGAGGAAGATGGTGGGATGATGGTGTGATGGTGATACTAATCATGGTAATCACAGTCCTGTCTGTAGTGTGTGTTTAAATAGGAAGGATGTAAATAGCTGAAGGAGGAAAAGTATTATTGGTTTTGCTGCTTTTGGGTTTAGGGGGGTGAGATCCTTTTTTTTGGGGGGGAAGTTTTTCTGCAGTTTATGCACACTAGCTTGTTTGAATTCAGGATGCTTTGTAAAGTAGGACAGAAGCTGACACAAACTTTTTCAGTCTTTTGACATATTTTGGTTTTGCATCTCTGAAACTCCTCTTAGTCCCTGCTTACCTGTCTGTCTTGTTTCAAGGTGTCTGTCTCAAGGTTTGTTTGCACATGAACTATGTTTTTCAGACACTGCAAATGGCCACAGAAATGTGACAGCTTGGGCTTTGAACTTCAAACAAAACTTACCCTGGGCATTTATGTATACAATACATGCTTCTGTCTGCCAGAACAGACATATGTTAGTAAAATCACAACTGTTTTAAATTCTTCAAAACATCTCTTTTCATTTTCCCACGTGGCCTCTCTGAGTCTAGAAGTTCAATGTAAGCTTAGAAAAATAATTCTGTATCCTGAACATGTCATTCTAGTTCAGGATTATCTGTGTTTAATGCCATTAATTTTGGATAGGCATGTTCTCAAGGGTACATTTGATTTGTTCCCATAATTATGTGAATAAAAAGTACCTCCTAGCTTTTTCTTCCCTAAAAGAGCAGTAGACTCACTTGTGATGCCAAGCCCACAAAACATTAATGGTAAGCTAGGAGACAAGGTAGGAGAAGCTGCCCAGGAATCAGTCAACTGCCATGTCCTGCTTTGATTTGTCATCTTTCTCATATTGAGCAATACCATCCTATTCACTCACCCTTCCCTTCTTGTTGACATTTTTTTTTTTCCCAAATGTATGAGAATATAATGCAGATAGTACACAGATTTGGTTAAAGGAGACTGGAGATCAGCATAACTGATTGCAAGAAGAAAGGCAGCATGTTTTCACATACATATTTGCAAACACATCCTTTTTTTAATACTATCTTTTTCACTCATGTTGTCTGCCTTGTTTTATAGTAAGGCATGAAGCAAACGACTCAGGTTCAGCTTCCCAACCCAGAAACATAGATGTGGCTGCTGTCTGTATTCTCGTGTTTCAGAGAAGTCATAATCTTGTTCAGAATTTTGAGGTAGAATAATTAAAGCTACAATTTCAGTATAACAACTTTACTTTAACTCTTACTGCTAAGTATTTTACTATGGCTGTTTTTCTTAACATTTTATAAGACAGCTGGCTGCAGACCTCATCAAATCTTCTAAGATCAACTAGCTGTCTGCTAGTGCATCTCTCTCTGCTTTCCTCCATAAGCTATAAAGAACATTTTCGTAGGTTGATGAAGTTCATTGGAAGGCATAATGGCTTGTTTGAAAGACTGACAAGGTCAATTCCTGCATCTAGTGTGTGTAAAAATTTCATCAAAGTGGATTTAATGTGAGGACTGTACAGGATCCCTCCAAAGAATAGCAGGGAAAACTACAGCTAGGTAGGTCTTCTTTGTAAGTCACTGGGTGTTTCTTTTGGATATAATACTTGCCCTTTAACTTGAGTGCATTTGGATGCATAACATAGACTCACAAAAGAAGATTACTAGAAGACCAGAGAAGAAGATTACTTAATACTAGAAGAACCAGTATTAAGTAATATTTTTTTTAGTTCAGGGGCTCTTGTATCTTACAGCATGTATGAAATGTTATAGAAGATCTCAAAGGAATCTCTTGTTCAGATTTCTATTTCCTCCCTTCCCGTTTCCTCCATCTTCAGTTCCCTGTTTTAGCATCAACTACAAAAGCTGATGGTTAAATAATATTTATCTGAATCTGTGTAATTTATAAAAGCAGAGTCAGGATAAGACACCTCCACTACGTCTATAGTCAATTTTACAATGACTTAGCATGTGTGTGTGTGCATGTGCATGTGTAGATACTTGCTCATGACTCTATCATTATAGGTATATGCCTATCTACCTATATTTAGGTAGATTAAATTAATATTTTTCTCTGACTCTGCTATTTATTTATCCCCCAGTAATATGAGTGGGTGTGTTTGAAAAACATCCTCTGTAATCAGAAATATTTGTGTGGATTTCTTTGGAGCAATATAGGATCTGGTTGAATGTCTGTGCTACCTTTCACAAGTTATTTATTGTGGGGTTGTAGGCAGCAGTGATCTGTTCTATGGAGATACATTTGCTTACTTTGTCATGGTGCCAGCAAAACAAACTTTCAAGCTTTAGGCACAAAGACAATGACTTTAAGAGGAGAATGAAGAGGCAATAATTTTCAGATATGCCTATCTATTTCACTTCCCCAAATGGATATCTTGTTATAAATAACTACATAATATTTCCATCACAGCCACTAATGTGCAGGGTTTACAGCATATATTTAAGTTTAATGGATTTTAGTTTACCCTTGAGAGAAGGGCAAAGTCTCAGTAGGGCAACCTTACTTCCTTTAGACAAGATATAAGCAACAACTGTGCAACTGCAGAGCAGGTCTAAAAATAGCTTTCTGGCAGTACAGTACAAAGCAATGAAGTATAAAAGCAAGATACTCTGTCTTATACTGCAGTTAGCTGCTCACTGGAGATTTTCTCAACTTTAATTTAAAGTATTATGAAAGAAACAATATAATATATGAGTACATAATTTTTTTCTATTACATAAGTTAACTGTACTTCATGGAGTTGCACCTGCCCAAATGCATTCAGATTATAACAGGGAAATGTCAAGGTGCCACAGTACAAAAAAATCCTGTTACAGTAATAATAATAGATGCTCAGAGCACTTTCAGCAACTATAACTAAATCTCCTCCTTACTCCCATTCCCTTTAAACAACAAAAAAAAAAAGAAAAAAAAAGAAAAAAGCAAAAAAGCAAAAGCAAAAAGGAAAAGGAAAAGGAAAAGGAAAAGGAAAAG
>NW_008794213.1:248383-252021 GCF_000699145.1 Aptenodytes forsteri
AAAAAGAAAAAGAAAAAGAAAAAGAAAAAGAAAAAGAAAAAGAAAAAGAAAAAGAAAAAGAAAAAGAAAAAGAAAAAGAAAAAAGAAAAAGAAAAAAAAAGAGAGAGACAGTTTATTGCAAACAAAGACAATGACTAAGAGACAAAGACAAAACTGGGTCTATTTCTGAACAAGATTTTCAGCTTTCAGCACTCTTTCAGCAGAGCTGCTCCCATAATTTTGGGAAAGGGGGAATTTAGTCCTAGTGATACACGGTTCACTAGTCCCAGGAGTCAAATAGGCTGTTACACTTTCTAAGCACCCTGTTCATTTAGACAAGAATGAAAGCCATTCATACGGCTGGTTGAAATTAAATGAGCATCCTATTGAAATGTGGTTGTGCTGTATACCATGTTGATCTACTGGTTTCCAAGCATATTTTGATCAGTGAATTCTGCTCTTTAACACTTCTCACACTCACCTTTTGTCTGAGAACGCAGAGTGTATTGATCAGTATTGCTTTATGGACCACTTAATGTGACTTGATAGAACTGGTAATCACCAGTAATAGTCTGGTAATCACCCCTCAAACACAGTTATAAACAATTAGCCTGTTTTTTTAGTTAATTTTACTGATTGTTACCAAATCTATATGTTCACACTCATGTCTTGGCTGCATGGCCAGTGTGTTCAGACTTATACCCATAAATGTGCCCAGAGTAGCCATCTATGAAAAAAAAAGTTTGTTTTCATTTTTTCTTCCAGTTTTCTGAACCTTTGGTTTTTATATGGCCCATAGGTCATCTGTTGTTCTTAAGGTTGTACACCAGTGAGTGCTTATATTGACTTGAAAACACACATATTAATTCTCACTTTTTAAAAAGGTGCCCTGTAGTCACCAGAGTATTGCTTATTAGCACTGAAAACGTTACTCTTAAAAGGCATTTGAGTGACAATGCGCAAACTTTATCTTCAGTGAAGAGCCATGGCAGTTACCTATCTGCATCAAGACCATGAGAGATTTTTTTCTGTTCTTCATCAGATGCTACATAAGCTTAGTAATTGTTTTCATTATGAGATATCCAGATACACATCCTTTATTATTTGCCATCCTAGATTATAGGGTAGGTATTTGCACCTCCGGCTCCACTCATATGCATGTGCGCACACACACACACGTGTACACCAGTAAAAGCCTACCTCTTAGCTGTATTATTAGCCTCTGGCTATTTGAGCCAAATACATTTCAGCACATTGTGCTAAGAAGGCTGCCACTCCTCTTCCTACTCTCCCCTCCAGAACTGAAACTTATAGGAAAAGAAATGTGAATAGTTCTAAAAGCAGATTTTTACACACAAATCTGGGGTGGCAGGGGTGTTGTTATTTATTGTTTCTCTTGAACTGTTTATTGTTCTGTAGAGGTTCACATGAGTGGAGCAGATTTTTTCTCTTTTATTGCCAAAGAAAGGGCAGGTACACTAATAGACAATTTGCAATAAATTGGACCTTTTCCACTGGTGTTTTAATAGTCAGAGGTGGCACCTTTAGACACAAACATCTATGAGCTCTTCTTTCTCCATCTGGGTGCAGATCCTTAGTGGATGTAAATAGCCTTAAGCTGCAGTGAAGTTACTAACATTAGTACAGACTGAATCAGCTGAGTCAGCTCATGGGAACCCATAGGGTACACTGATGAGCCATTTACGTTCCAAATGGGGCCAGAAGAGTAAATTCTGGACAAAGCTGACTACAGCTCTGAAGACAGATATGCTTTCTTGGGGCTTGGAGGTCCTCCCTCCCAATAGTTCTGTTGAGAATGAGGAAATCACGTGCAGTAGACTTACAGTTTTTTAACATCAGCTTGGTGTGAATGCATAGGGCTTGTTGTACCATGTATTTTAAAACCTCCAAGGTATGGCATTTATTAGCACAACGGAAGGGGAAGAAGGAGTGGTGTATGGGTGTACTTTGAATTTCAATGAAAACAAATCTATATCATATTAAGGAATTAATTTTTATAACAAGTTTCAGTGCTACTTTTCAAAGAGTTTAATGTCACAAGGATACCAAGAATCCTTGAGTTCTCCTCACAGCTTCAGTGGAAATGGAGAAATCTTGAGATCATGTGAACAGGCACAATAATTAGCTAACTTCTTGGTTATGGACAGATATTGGTTTGATATTTCTGAATTTCTTAACTGTATTCATTTTTAATTTGGATGTTGATGGCATTACCCTCCTTAAATTTTGAGTTAGTCCCTCCTTCTGGCTGTTGTATATAATGTTATCTATTTCCATCTTTGTTATCCTTAAATTAGTAGCAAAATCTAATTTTGTTTACTATAATTGTCTGTCCATTATTTTACATAAGTTTTCTGGTTAGTTCTTAAAAGCTTGATGGCTCACGCTGGCAGCATGAATAAGACATTAAGGGGAAGCTGGGGAGGGACAAGGCTGATAAAGTGGTGTTAGTACCCCCAGCAGAAACCTTACTAGCTAGAGTAGGAGTCCTTTCACAAAGTAATAGTCTTTTTGAAAGGTTTGGGGTTTTTTTTTTCAGTGCCTGAAATGGGGACTCTGCCTCTTCTGGGACCCTTGGAAACAATTGATAAAATAAAGCAACACTCATAGATAATAGTGCAAAATAAAGTAGAAAGTGGCATAATATTGATTAATCCATGAGGAAAATCAGCAGGAGATCATTACTGTAAGGAGACTAGTAGTTATCTCTGGTTAAGAGAAAGACAATACTGTGATATTTTGCCAATCAATTACCAAAACGTCCTGTTTACCCTCCTGGTGTCTCTGGGCAATGTCAAATGCCTGCTTTTAAAGTTTTAAAGAACATCTGCATTGTGTTGCAATCATTAGGCAGAATTTTCTATCTGACTTTATTTATCAGGGTGTTTTACTGTTGGGAGAAAGCATGTCTTGCTGGTATTGCTGTCAACCTTTATCATGGCAGCCTGATACTTGGAGGTTCTATTTTATTCTAATTTAAAGAAACAACAACAAAACTTCTGGGGTCAGATGACTATGTTAGAATTTCTGCTTTAATTTTAAGGATATTTCTGAATTTCCTGATGAAGAAATCAGGAACTTAATGGAAAATGCTTAAAACCAGTTCTTTAAAAGTTCAAATGCACTGTTTTTGTAAAAGCGTCTGTCAAGACTGTGGAAACTTGGCTGTGGCTTCTCCACCTTTGTTTTTGGTGAAATTGCCTTTTCTTCCTTTTGCCCCTGTCCTTTAACTTGGGTCTCATACCAAAATATTGTTGTGTTGTATCTGAACTGATATTTAAATAAAATATGTATTTTTAAAAAGATAATCATCATTAAATACTCCAGCTAAGTAAAATAAAGCGTGAAGCAAAGTTTTTAGTTTATCATTAAAAAGTGTTTCTAAATTCTCAGTGTCCTGCTTATAGAACTGCAAGGGAAAAATGACTTCTGGCTGAAAGATACTGAGTATGTGTTTGGGAAGCATAACTGGTGATATCTGGGTTGTTTTTCATTGCTGTTCATTGAATATAGGTGATTCTTCAATCTAGGTGGCAGGCAGCTCATTTGCATTGCATTTTGAACCACCACAAAGAGAAGAGTTATTTTTGCCTCTGTTGCTTCTGCTCATCACATAGAGTGGCAGGGGGTTGTTTTTT
>NW_008794213.1:252148-273129 GCF_000699145.1 Aptenodytes forsteri
AAAGGGCATTAGGAGTCAGAACCAGATTCAATAAAGGAAGTAGGTATCTGAAGTGGGACTTTCGCAGAATTTTTACGTTATTTGTGTATTAGATAAACATGGCTATGTGTTTATTCCTTTAATAGGTTTATCTTTCTACAAAGTCACCTGAAAGTTATTACAGTCGTTATAGAGCATATTGTGTGTTTGAACAGCAGAAGCAAACATGATGCAAATTTAACACTCTTCAGTGCTAAAATTAAGGAATTATTTCAACACAATGCAAAGCCTTTAGCTTTTTCTTACCTTGCTTGCTACCTGTTTCAATTTGGCAGGAGGCAGATGAATGACAGATATCAAGTCTTTTGCTGCAGAAAAAACATTACAAAACAAACTCCTCAAATGTGTCCTTTTTACCTCTGAAAAACTGTCTCATTTTCACATATATTTCTGAGTAAAAACATGCCTTTGAAAATAGAGTATGGGATAACTTATACATTGCATCTGTAGTGGAAACCTTATAGCCACCTAACTCTTCATTGTCAAAGCTTGACTTTACAACTATGTTAATATACTTGTTATCAACAACGCATGAACACTTGAAGTCAAAGTATATTTGTTGATTCATGCCCGCACCCTCTAATCTAACATGCGAGCTCCTTCCAAGATTTCGGTCTCAGATCTTATAACTCTTCTCCATTATGCAAACTAACAAAAATTTTAACGGCTTAACCTGCTAAAATGCTCTTGGTTTGTGACCTGAAAGTTTGCACTAGGCTACATTTCTCTAAGCCTTGCATCCCACCCACACTCAGAACTCTGATCCTGAGCACCTGATTTTGAGAGCATCCAGGCTTCTCAATTTCCTCTCCTGCTCAAGAGGACATAAATCCACAGCTCCAACCTTGAATGGGTTGCCAGTTGCATCTTGGATCATTAGTTGTCATAGAATAAAGTGGGTTCTGACTTGTTGAAACCTCAGAAAACCAGCCAGGTTTTATAATACGTGCAGAAATCTAGACCTCTGTTCTGCTGCAGGCACCTCAGGTGGCTAATATAAAGCCGGCCTAGGTATATCTATCCTTCAGAACAATTGAAAGCAACTAATGGGTTTGAAGAGTGATTAAACTATTGATACATACTGTAAACAAACACAAGTTAAATTTAAGCTACCTACTTCAGTGGTGTTAGCAGTCATGTTTTTATAGCTGCATTGTAAATATGATGTAAGTCCTTTTTCAGATTTGGCCTTTGGTTGTTTACCTCTCCATTGTTTTGATTAGAACTGAGTCGCCACTTACTCTTTAAACATGGTGCCTTTGAAAACCTTCCTCTCCAGATGAGAAGATTGGCTCATGTTTCAAGATACTTAATTGGCTTTATAACACTTTTTTTCCTTCAGTCAAGGTATTCATGCTTTTTCCCCACTGAATATTTAGTTATGGTATGTACAACACAATTTGCACCAGTGCAATTTCTCCTGGTTATCTTTCTACTGTAATTTATGCCGCTTTTTTTATAACTCAGGCCTACAACAAAGCTGCAGCTGTGCAAACTAAACATCTAGGGACATCTCAGTGCTTGCCTTTCTCACTCTGTGCTATAACATGAAATTACTCCAGTGTTTCTTTTCTCTGTATTGGGAGGAAAGGCCGAGGTAAATAGAAAGTGGACATACTGTAAACAAAGATCAAGCAGCTAGTGTTAACAGTATTTCCTATGTAAATATGCATATTGTTGAATTAAGTATGGATCAAAGTGTCCTGAATATTACGAAGGCTAGCTGATTGGGAATATGTAGTTTAAAATGAATTGGTACTTAGGTCTGATCCAGTTCTTTCATCGTACAGAAACTGCACCCCTAAAAATGCTCTGCAGAACTTAGTGAAAAATAAAAGACTTCCATCTATAACATTTAATGCATAACTGGTAATTAGTTTTGGCAAATGTTAAAATGTCTATTGAAAACAGAAGGAAAGGAAGAAATCTTCAACCGTCATGCATCTGAACAATAAAGTTGCAGTTCTGGACATCTTAAAAAAAAGATGCTATTAGTTTTCCTGCCCAAGCCTCATTGTTTTGATTTTTCCCAAACACGCTGTGGTTATGGATACTACATTCATAAGATTCCCTTTATTTATGTTATAGTGACAGCAGAGAAAGGGAAGAAGTGCTGTACAACAGGGATTGTCCTAGTACGAATGACACTTTAATAGAGAGCCTATTTTGAAGGTTATTTCTCCCCCTGATTTCTTTCCAGTCTACCTAGTTCTAATACTTAAAACATTCCTTTAACATCTAAAGTAATTGCTTCTTGGAAAAATAATATTAAACAGGCTTGATTTTTTTTCCCAAGTTTTGAGGACTGACAGTTCCCTGATGAAGTCCATGGGAAAAAGGAGTGCCCATAATCTTTGAAAATCAAGTTTTTCATGTCTTTCACTGACTTTCAATGACATTTATAGCAGCTGGAAATCTTGACCTGCAACAACTCTGTGAGTGACCAGCAGGTCATGGATGACTCATTGAGAACTTCCTCTACACAGAACCTACCATTTATGGCATCACTCTTAAACAACCTTTCCTCTTTCTACCTCTTTAAGGATAGGTTTTATCTGCCAGATCCATGTTAATTACAGTCTCCATATGCAAGTGGTCCTTCTGATATTGCTTAAGGTGAATGAGAGAACCAGAATTTATTAACATTGCTCTCTTTGTAGAAAGGTTATATAATGAATGTTGAAATTAAATTAATAAAATTCTCTCAAATACTTTCAAAACAGGTAGAATATAAGATGGTTATAGAGTGTTTATAGTTTTTAACAGCCTTCCGAATCAGAGGGATCACCTTTTCTCTTGAGCTAGGCTCTGTGCAGCAGAAAAACAGCACCACTCAACTCCTTGAGAAAAGTTCTTTGTGCCTTTGTTTGTATCAGAAGGAACACCATGTCCCTTGTCTGGGATTCAGTGCTTATCCACTGGAGAGAAGAAACAGTGTAGTGCAACTTAGGTCAGAGACTCAAAAATGCAAGAAACAAAACCTTACCCTCAGGGGAATTTTTATTTCCAAAAGCAAAAAATACCAGATTTTGTCTAAAACCTAGCTGCTGCTCTTACCCATACATGTCAAACACATGGGTGTCAGTATATAATTTTGTAATAACAGACAACATTATACTGTACTTGTGTAATTATGCAGTAAACCACAAAATGCTCAGTGGAAATCCCTGCTCCATGGAAGTCTGGTTTTGCTACTAACTTAAACTGCTGGATTTCCCCCTTTACACTGGACAGCTGACACCAATAGTCCAGGGACAATCCATAGGCTGAGATATACTGATGAAGATTTTGGGCTGTAAAAGCATTAATGATAGAGCAAAGGTATTGAAGCACAAGCTGTGTGCAGGAAGGACTACAGTTAAGCAGACATACTGTTTGCAGAGATTAGTGCAGGGAAAAATAAATTATTGGCAACCTGTTCAAGTCAGTTAGCACATTCACTAGAAGGCATATCACTGCTACTACTTTATTAACTTTGAAAACTAAAATAAGTCTGCCCTGAGGGTGCTGGCTGAGATCAGAATGGTGCTGCTGAAACTGACCCACTGCTGCTTCAAGAATAATCTAATAAAGTTAATGCTGGAGGTAGTATTTCAGTAGTACTTGTAAAGGTAACTGTCATAATGCCCAGGAAAGCAGAAACTCTAGGGACTGTACCAAAAAACAGAATATGAAAATGTGAAGCTGGTGGTGGAAAGAGGAGAAAATAGAAGTTTAATTAACAACATAATTGGGTTTGAAAATCAGTTCAGTCCTTCATTAAAAGGTCATTTGAAACTCGTAGTGAAAGAAATGTGCCTTCAAATATTCTAGCATATACTGAAGCTGTAAGCAGACCAGCCACAAGGTGACTAGAAAGGGAATGGCTTGAAAATATATCGAATCATGACATTTTGAGACAGCTCTTCAGCTAGTCTAAGTCAGTGTAACTCCCTTGACTTCTGTGGAACTGTACTCATTCACATGAGCTGAGGATCTGACCTAATATTTATTGCTGCAACTGGGAATGGAGGTAGGATTTTTGAGGCAAAGATAGACACATTTCTCTATAAAACTGCTGAAACTGCATCTGGAGTGTTGTGTCCAGTTGTGAGTTTGCCAGTATGAGAGACATGGACATACTGGACCGAGTCCATCAAAGAGCCATGAAGATGATCAAGGTGTTAAGAGTATCTGATACATGAGGACAGGCTGAGAGAGCTGGGACTATTTAGCTTGGAGAAGAGACGAATAAGGGATCTTAGCAATGTGCTTAAATACCTGATGGGAGGGAGTAAAGATGATGGAGCTTGAGTCTTACCAGTGGTGTCCAGTGAAAGGGCAGGAGACAAAAGGTGCAAACTGAAATACAGAAAATTCCATTTAAGTGTAAGAAATACAGTTTTTACTGTAAGGGTAGTCAAACACTTGAAATGGTTGCCCAGAGAGACTCTGGAGATTCCGTCCTTGGAGACACTCAAAACCCCAGATGAGATCCAGAGCCACCTGCTCTAATTGACTCTGCCTTGAGCAGGGGCATTGGTCTGGATGATCTCCAGAGGTTGCTTCCAGCCTCAACCATTCTGGGATTCTTTCACCTGAGCAAACTGATAAAGAGGGCAGGGGTGAAGAGGCTATTTTTTTTTTTTCTCATTAGGAAGATTTATACTCTAGTATTGGTAAAAAAATCTAAATCTGTTTTTCTTGAAGGCTGACATGCAAGGGTGTGAAGGAAATATCTGGATTTTTTTTCTTTGCTTCTGATATGCTTTTGGAAGGTCAGCTTTTCTAGAATTGCAGATAGCTTTAGAAGTGTTTAACAGGCATGTGGGAAGAGATAAAAAGTCATTTCAATTGCAGATTGGAATTTCTTGGAGCAAGTATATGCTTTTCTCTTTCAGCTCTTTCAGTCTACATTGTGCTCTTACAGTACTACCAAAATTAAAGAGGAAACATGGAAAAAAAAACCCACTGTTTTTTCAAGTAGCTGCTAGACTGAGTAACCTCCTGTAGAAAATGTAGGGTATGCTAAACAACTTGGAGAAGATAGCACAGGAAAAAGAGGGCATGCACTGAGCAGGAGGCAAGATATATTGTTGTCTGTTCTAATCACAGAAAAAAAATCACACAAGTCAATGGAAGATGAAGATGCTTCTACTCCTTCATGGGTAGTTGTACAGAGATCTAAACCATTCAGGTTTGACCCAGTATTTCCTGGAAAGTACAGTTGCCATTAATTTTTGAGGCATGTAGGATTATCTGGAATTCTGTTAGCCTGTGACTTGGAAAGAGTCTCCCTGTTTTAACCTTTAAGTCTAACGTCCTGTCTCATCAAAGAGAATGCTACCTGTTCTGTAGCACTCGCTGTAAAAAGAGATATCCCTAAACAGAAATAAAAGAAAAGGAGATTCTGCTGTTCAGTCCAGTGAGGCAAGCAGTCCACCTAAAAATTTTCTTCTTTCAATCTAGGTGCTCATGCTTTTGTAATGCATTTGTTTCCACAACACTTCTTCAAGATGTTGTGGGGAAGTCCTGCAGCCCTGTTCCTGTGCAACAAGAAAGCAAATGATTTGCTCAGCATCCTATGAATAAGTTATGATGTCCTGACTGGATCTCTTTGGTAACTGGGGTCCTAACTCAACAGAGAAATCCATCTTTAGCAAAGGCTGTGTAAACTGTTCTGGTGGGTTGACCTTGGCTGGCTACCAGACATCTACTTAGCTGCTCTCTCACTCCCCGCCTCAACAGGACAGGGAGAGAAAGTGAGGTAAAAAAGACTGTCAGCCAAGATAAAGACAGGGACATCACTTATCAATTACCATCATAGGCAAAACAGACTTGATTTGGGGAAAAATAATTTACTGACAATTAAAATAGAGTTGGATGGAAAGGAACAAAGCCAAAAAATTTAAACACTGTTCCACACCCCCCTTATTCCCAGGCTCAACTTCACTCCTTCATTCCTGACTCCTCTACCTCCTCCAACCCCCGAATGCCACAGGGGGGAGGTTAACGGGAGGTTGCAGTCAGTCCATAGCAGGTTGCAGTCAGTCTATAACAGTTCCTCTCTGCTAATCCTTCCTCCTCACACTTCTCCCCTGCTCCAGTGTGGGTCCTCTCCATGGACTACAGTCCTTCAGGATAAACCTGCTCCAGCATGGGATCTCCATGGGACACAGTTCCTTCAGGAAATAATCCGCCTGCTCCAGTGTGGGGTCCTACATGGACTACAGTGTGGATATCTTCTTCACCGTGGTTTCCTCCACAGGCTGCAGCAAGGTCCATGACTAGGTACTGTTGCTATTTTGGAAAGAGTGAATATTTATTTCCTATTGAAAGTATTGAATTTGGAACTACAAAAATCCTCACTGAATAGACAGAAACAGTAAATGGTATAGGTGGGTTAAACCCATAATCACAGTGTTGAGAAGTAGGGAAACTTCTTTCCTGGAGAAAAGGTTTTCATCACCACTATAAAAAGTTTTCTGTTGGACCAGAAATATGTGGCAGAATATCACTGTGTCAAATCAACAATACATTTCCAATGTTCATGTGCAATAAGTCAATAATCTTCCTAGCAAAATTTCATACCCTTCAATATAGCCCTTTCAAGGCTAATTTGGCCTGAAATCTGTGTATTGCCAATCTCCAGCCTGCAGAAGTTCCAACTTGAAAATGAACAGCATGAAAGCCTTGCTGAATGTTAAGTTTGTTTTATTGCTAAAGTTGAATGGCATTATCCCGTTTGCTACAAATAGTACAACAATTATTTCTAATCCTGTGGGGTGTGTTGATTGGCAAGTGATAAATATCTCATAAAAACAATTTATTCGGAGCACTTATGGCAGCCAAAACCCAATGATTAATTGATTAGTGTCTGTTCTGTAGATAAGAAGTCCATAATTTGTTTAGAGTTTTATCCTCAAATGCTTATTAGAGGCTGGAACATGAAAGTAGTGCACTGCTTACATTGTTTTATTGCAAAAAAAGTATGTTGCTCTAGTTTAAATAACCAAACACTGATGACCACACTTCCACATTCATTTATCAGAAGAAAATGGTGCAGATAGCCAATGTATTCCACTGCTTCTCAGAAAAAAGAAAGGAAAAAAAAAAAGAAAAGAAAAAGAAAGAAAGAAAAAAAGAGGAACAAAGAAAAAAAAGAAAAACTATACTGATGAAATACAGAGGAGTGAATGATCCTGGATTTCTAATGAAAATCATAGCTTTTCTGAGGGACAATACTTATATCAGTTATTTCCTTCTGAGGGGATTCCTTTAAAGTCTAATTCTCAGACTATTGCACCTCTACTCTTCACTTGTAAAATAAGAAACCCAACATCTTCCACGTTCTAAGTTCCAAATATGAATTGGGGTTACGAAGAGCTCAGATACGACAGAAATCAATACTGATTGATTAAATAAAGAACTCTTAAAGCGTTATACAAAGGCTAAGCAACACAGCTACAAGCACACCGTGAATTTCATGCTACCTATGCAAAAACATGCTGCTTTGTGAAATGTTATGGGAAGACTTAAAAGATGCATCTTTATATAGATAAAGAGGCATTGCTAATACTACCAGCCAGTTTTGCAATATTTTTGCTGAATATTATTCACTTTCTGGAAAACTTCTTGAAAATCTCTGACTGTGACAGTGCTAGAAATGACTGGCTGTGAATACTGAGTGCTTTATGAGAATGTTTGTGTGTGAATATGTTGATTTAGTTAAATGGAGACTGTAAGAAAAACAAGCAAGAAGGTAAGGCCATTCTCAGCAAATACTTCAGAGCTGTTATGAGACCATAGTAGGATGGAAAACAGCCTCGGAATCAGAGCAAGAAATACAGTTTAATAAGGGACTTCATCCTCTACGTGGGGACAGAGAGTGGTTTGGTAGCAGTATCAATTTACTTTTCCTGCTGTGTTGGCTACAAAAATTAATCATCTCTAGGTTACCTTCAGGTGCTGCTAAGCTTATATTGTCATGCATAAACAGTAGACTATTTAAGAAATACTTTTCTTGAAGAATTAGTCCCTTCTGTTTTAAATGAATGGTAGTTTGTTTCAAGGCTGATACCCATTTCCTGAGCTGTCACAGACTATTCTTTTTATTTCAGAATATACTCCTTGCATGACTTTTGACCTTCATGATCTTCTTCACAGGATCAGATGGTGTCACAGCCTTGACAACTGCTTTCCAACTTTGGGGACATGTATTTTTTAGGACAGTGTAGAAGGAAGAACTAGTGCATGCATTTTTGCATGTTGTGTTTTCCATGGTACAAATGCCTAAGGGACTTCTAAAATCTGGTTTACAATGAATACAAGACTGACTGTAGTAATATTTTTTAATTGCAAGCAGCTATTCTTTTAAAGATGAACTCAAATAACTTTTTTTTTCTTTTTTACTATCCAAGAGTTGATTTCTCACTGATAAGATGGATATTGACAGTGTAATAAAATCATAGCAGTAAAAGGAGTACTTGATATTTGTGACTGTTTAAGAAGGAATAGCACCTGCCCTAAGGAATTGTACCAGAAAATAGCCAGACCTCATGAAGATTAAAGGCATAGTGTGTTGTCTAAATTGACACAATTCCTTCTGTCAGCTCAGCAGTAGCAGACATGTAAGAAGGACCAATGTATGGAAGAACAGGCTTTGCTCATTGTTCCATGTACAAGCAATGGGCCAGTTTAATTTCCAAGTTCAAATAAGAATATTTATGGGCAGACTTTTAGAGGGTTTATTTTTTATCCAGTGAAATTAGGAATCAACAATTTTATGCATCAAATTTCCTGCTGAATAAACCAATTGAAAAGATAAGTAAAACCAATATTGGATGTTTTTTCCTTTTATGGCTTTTGATCTGTTTGGTAGTTCTCTGCCTCTTTTCTGTTCTGGTTCCTTTACCTCCGTCTTTTCTTGAATATTTAAAAAAAAATATGTAATTGCATTCTCCAGTCTTCTTACTACTTTGTCATTCATTCACTGAAGAATTAAAAAAACAACATCTGATCATAAACACTGCCTGCTTGTGTTAGTTCATTAGACCAAGGAAAAGAAAATAATAGTACCTGACCAGAATTAGGTAATATCCTTATAAAGCTAGCATAGCCTTTTCTTTTGTTTGCATTAAACATGAATTTTTAATAATAAACTTATGAAAATCAAGTCTGTTCAGGAACAAGCAGTAAAACTGGCAGTATTCATTTGATAAACTGAGGGTAGTGTACTCAGCTGTAATGAACTGTATATTCTGTATAATTCCATCATCCTATTCTTGTATTCAGAAAAGACTGAGAATGTTGTAACACTAGCAGAGTAAAGTAGAAACAGAGAAATCTCTGGAAATAGCAATCAGTAAATATCCTTCTCAAATCTTCTTCTTCAAGTCTGTTGTCTTTTCTACCTTGTCTTCTCAACATTTCTCTTTAAATTTTGTGTACATTTTCAGGTGATTCTTTTTAAATCGACACTAAATCAGTTTTGCTTGGGGAGTGGAAATGTTTTTTATTCCTTCTAATAGAGAACAGTTTAGAAAAGAAAATAATCCCAAGTGTGAATTATGGTGCAGCATCAATCAGACTTAGATTCTCTAGAGAAATGTCACTAAAGCAAATGGCTAACTAGCAGAGGTGCTGTGTAACTCTAGATGGTAAATGATCATGAGATTCTAAATGGATTTATTACATTTATTTTGCATAATGTCATGAAATATAGTATAATATCATAGTCAGAAATCCTGGAGGCAGTGAATGATATGAACAATTTAGCACAAAGCCAAACTAATGTCCAGTTGTCATATATGAAAAAAGAGAATACATTATCCATAAAATGGAAATCTATCAGTCCCTAATTTTTACTCCATATTTAGATATTATTGAAAGTATTTCTTTTTGAAAAGAGAATGGGGGAGAGTGAAATAGGAATGAACTAAGTCTTTTTTTAGTAGATAAACTGAGCTAATTTATGAGTCAACACATCATAGCCTACAACTTCCTGTAATCTAAATAAAACACAATATAAAAATGCCTCTTCTGTGATGGAAAATCTGTTTTGATTAGTGAAAAATGATTACCACAGTTTTAAACTCAACACTAGCTTAACTATGAAAGAATTTGATATGCTGGGTTTCTGGCTTGCTAAAATTTTTGTTCCTGTTTTCTTTCCATGTTCGTAACAAAAGTTAAATATCATGCTGACATTGTCATTGTCTTATCAGTTAGAAAGATGTATATGTGTGCTTCCATGATGTAAATAATAAAAAACTTTCTACCTTGTCTATAAAAAAAAACCAGATAGGAATATGTTTAGGTCAATTAAAAATCTTACTTTTATACATTCTAAAAAGTTGCATTCATGAAAAAGGTTTTGAAAGACTTTGTGATTCACCAATGGGCACCACCAGAAATTAAATGTGTTCCTCACAGAGCACTTAAACATTGTGCTTTATCCTCCTCCCTTACAGACTTCATCAGATCCCATTGGCATTAGACTGACAGTTTCATCAATACCCGTCACAAACTGTATGTACATGTGTTTCCTTAATACACGTTTACTAATGGGGCTTGATGCTTTTCTTGGCCAATTGATTATGTCTGTCTGAACTGACTGTTTTCTGGTTCAGCAAATGTAGACTGAAAATCTTACTCTAATACTTCTTAACTGAGATGCTACAAGATCAGCCTCTAGTGGGACTTTATTATCATTTCTGGTAGATGAAAATGTTAAAAATACCATGGAATCATGATGGTGTCTTGCCGCTACTGTTGCCAGTCTTTTCCAAAGAGAATCTGTTCCTCTTATACTCTGGGAAATATTAGAATTCTTTCTTATTATTTTAGGGAAAACACTAAAATTCTGCAATAAAAGACCAAATTTAGCTCTGGGTGAAATTGTAGCTTTATTGAAGCAATGACAGTGTTATCGTTGACCTCAGTGGGGAGGACCGTGACCTCAGATGTTTAGTCAATGTACTTTGCCTTTCATGTAAGAGCACGATACAAGATTAAGCACTGTGTTAAAAAGTCACATATGATAAAATCACAGAATCACAGAATGGTTGAGGTTGGAAGGGACCTCTGGAGGCCATCTGGTCCAACCCACCTGCTCAAGCAGGGCTATCTAGAGCAGGCTGCCCAGAACCATGCCCAGAGTTGTCCAGAGTTCTAGAATTGTATTAGCAGGTACTAATATTTAAGATCTAACTGACCTGCGGTGAGGCCAGGAAGATACAGTGACTTGAACCTTTACTAGTTGTATTGCCTATCTGCCAAAAGCATTGTTTTCCTTTCTCCTCTCTTCTCTGCTTCATAAGCATGAATCTGAAGACTGGAGGGAAGTGCAGGAGACTGTATCACTAAGTGGGTAGTTGCCTTATATAATTTTTTCTTTTACTTTTTAAAGCACCTCAATTTTAATTATTGGATAAACAGACCATATATATGAATGATTTTTGTATATATTTACTCAATACAGTGCTGAGTTTCATTTGAACTATGTCGTATGGTAATTATAAGTACTACTCTATCTTGCATTTTCTGCCTCATGAACATGTCAAGTCATGACATGGTACTAAACTAAATGGATGTCCTTATTACTATGAAGTTTTATGGCTGAATTATGTTTTCAGCCAATAAGCATGGGGTACTGCCCTTTCCGTATTCTTCACATTTGCTGAGACTTTTTATAACTTATTTCTTAGATGATGCCTTTGAAAGGCAATTTTCTTGTTATTTACAGAGAATTGTCTATGTGAAAATGCCAGTCATAACTTCATAGATAGTTTACACTGGGTCTGCCATTTCATCCTTCCCCACTCCAACCCTAGTGCTGTCTCTCTTCCTTGTGGCAACAGAACCATTTCTGTGATCGTCTGTCAACATCAGCAAACACAGGGAAACAAGAAGAGCTAAACCTCACCGCTACTTTTTTTTTTTTTTCTTTTGCCAGTCTACCATATGGTCACACAAAAGCTTGTGATGACAAAAGCAGTAGATGGAAAGAGGCCTGGAAGGAACAGGGAGGAGAAAGAGAGTGGACAGTTCTTCTTCCTCCTGTGAGTATTCTGAGGTAGTGCAAATTGAGTTTGTAGCAACAGCTGTTGAATTTTAATTTTGTTCTTTGGATTGTGCATCATAGTGACATTTTAAGAGCCACATTCAGAATTAATCCGGACAAGTAATTGCAGTGTGAGGGGATATATCCAGAGCACCCACTTTTGGGCAACTAGTTTAGCTACCTAGTTTCCATTTGTTCCTCCTAATTTCTCCAGGTTAGAATTCCTTTGATAAGGTGTCTGCACTGGATTGCACTCTGGAAAAGTTTCTTTCTCTCTGTAGCCCACGGAGAAGATGGAGATGTTCCAATGGGGGCCCTGAAGGCTCTACTTGCTAAGTATGGGAGATGTGCTCAAAGCTGCACCTGCAGCACATGGGATCTGTGCTTTCCTGAACCTGCATGAGTGCTCTAATTGCATAAAGACTACCTCCTCTTGTAAAACACCTACACTTGAGAGGTAACCATCTACCCCAAGTGTGAAACCTGATTCCCTCAAGGAAGAAAGGACTCTGGTTTTGGACCCAACTGAACAGAAGAGGGCAAGGGGCCAAGCTGTCAAGACCAAACCATTTCTTCATCTGTAGGTTTAGAATTTATGGAAATAGGTCTTGCTGTAAATTCTGGTGTTCTTACCTTACCTTTGGACTTCTGCTTTGAAAGCAGAGTGTATGCTAAGTAAAAGATTGGAGCACTCATTGATTATTGGGAAGAAGCCAATCTCACTGAATGTCATTTCAGGTACTGTGGGGAGGAGCAGACACCCTGTGAGGAAAATAGCACAGGATTAAAGAACTATTTCCTAGCACTGGTGCACAAGTGCGAAAGGGATGAGTGAACACAGGAGTGCACAAAGGCCCCTAATTTTGGCATTTCTGAAGTTTGTAATGTTTGATTTTTATGACTCTGATGTTGGTTTGTTTTTTTTAACAAGCAGCCAAGAGTTGAGGTGGAGAAGAGGGATTATTAGGGTCGTAGTTTGTAGGAATTTTTTAAATGTTTGCAGATGTTTTTTAAACTAGAATTATGCAATGTCTCATAAAACCAAATTTTGGATTCCCTTCCAAGTTCATTCTTTCCATTCTATCTGATACACAAAATCTGTGGCCATGTTAGATATGCTGGAGCACACTAAACCCATTCACAATGTTACGATCTTGTTCAGCACCTCAGATGAGAGAGGATAAGTGAAAACAGTTAAGATACCAGCATCTTAAACCTCCTTAATTCTGCATCTAAGTGAGTACTCCCTAGGCGATTTCAGAGCAAAGTAAAACATGTTAATGCTAAACCTTTAAGTTCTAAACTAATGATATTTTAAACTAATTTGGCATACTTTGCACAAACTTAGCAGTAGAAGCCCTTGCACAGTCAACTACAGTGATGTAGAAAACTTCTCATAACACTGTTTCCAGCTTCCAAGAGAAAACAGATCATTAAAAGATTTGCCAGTCCTCTGTATCTACAAGATATAAGACTACATCGTTAGTCATGCAGGTGAGTCTTCACCCTCTCCACTATGCTATTTTATTCTTGTCAGGCATCAACTTTTTCACACCGCAAATGATTGATGTGTGAATGCAAAATGTTTGAAAATGATAGTACAAAGGCTATTTATGTGTGCCTGTGTTCCTATAAGTATATGTAGGAGAGGCAACAAGTTATCTAAAAAAAAAAAAAAGTAAGTACTGTGAGGAGCAGAGGAAGCAGTGTAGTTCCCAAGGCAACTAATCTTTTCTTTTTCTTAAACCCTACAGCTCATGTAGGCAAAAAGCAATCCTCACATCTCCACAAGCGTATTCCTATTCTTTTTAAGAACAATCTCTGTCATTGGTTAACATTTTTGGCCAAGATAGAATTTGTTTGTTTAAAGTGGGAGAGATTGATGTTTCCAGTGATGAAGGGTTATATACTTTATGACTAGCATGCTCTCTTTAATCTATTTTATTTCACTTCTTGAAATTTTACTCATTTTAGTGGTACCTCCCAGAAGGCCAGAGGGATTTTAACAAAGTAATATCAGAATGCAAAAGCAGATCTACTCATTCAAGTATTCTAGCCTAGTCTTTTTTTAATATAAGCCAGATAAGTGGTACTACAAAATCCCACGTGTATAGAACAGTGCTAATGTTAATAAGTTATATTACTCAAATACAGTACAGCCTTATTCGTTCTGTCACCTTAAACTAGCAAACATTATGATTGCTATCATGAGTAGGTGATTCTATTCATATTCAAAACCTCAGCCTTGTTTCTTGAGCTACTTTCGTTCCATGCAGTGCATGTGTTTAACTCGCAATGGAGGAGAAAGTGCTATTCACTTCTGACTGCAAAACCACATTCTACCTGCATAAATAAAACCTTACTTTCCTTTCTGCAGTGTGTTTAACGTGAAGATGGGAACCAAAATTCATTGATCTTTTCAAAGTTACCTTAGTTGTTCCTATTGAATGCTTGCTTTTAGGAGCTAACTTATAAATGTAGAGGACACATGTAGAGTAACTGTGCTGATAGCAAGGACAGTTTGGATCACCCATCTCATGAAAAAGTAATGAAAGTAATAGGATGAAAACAAATTTAAGACAATATGAAGAACCTGTCTTACAGAGTCATTTGGGTTTTTCTGAGGTTCTTGCGTATTTGTTCTTGCTATCAGCACAGTTACTCTACATGTGTCCTCTACATTTATAAGTTAGCTCCTAAAATACGTCTTTCCAGCCTTCTGGAGGAGAGATGGACTTCAATGTGAACTTGTAAGAACATTTAAGTGGGATTTTGGTCACTCATCTGTTGTTTGCAAGGACCCTTAATTTACTTAGTGGCCTCTTGCGAGATTTTGGCCCAAGACATATACATTTTAATGGAGAAGACTGATCCACAGGGAAGTGAGTGAATTGTCACAGAGTCAAGCTGTGGATAGGCTATAAAGTGTAGAAGGAAACCCAGCTGCCTTGACCTTCTAGTCCTGGTCCCTGATCATCGCACAACATAGTTTTCATCAATTCATGCTATATTGTGGATTTTAAAGAGACACATGCTTCTTTTGAGGCTTTATTAATAACAGGAACCGAGTAAGGGCATCTTCACTGTGGTACATTACACTCAATGCTTCCATCAGCTGCTGATTTTCCTGGAGATTATTAAATCTGACTACAGTAATACAGGCCCATCAAAACAGCAATATGCTAGTGGCAATCCACTAACAATATTTATACCTCCATACTTGTGCTTGCCTTAGTCCGATGCAGTGAGCAAAACAAGCAGTAAAATCATAAGACCTTCTCTGCCAAGAACCCCTGGCTTAGAAAAATGTCCAACAACTTATTATGAACCTTAAAGTCTATTACTAGGAGTCTCTAATGTTGCTTTAGTGCACCATCCCCATTAAAATTAGGAACGCTGTTTAGCATCATCTGGTGACTTCCATTTTTATATGAACCTTTTGCACATTGCCTAACAGAAACATTCATCAGTAATGGGCTAGATACATTATAGCTGTTCTTGCAGTACCAGTACAGAGTAATAACACAGAGAGAGCACTATCCCTTTAATAAAACAAAGTTTTTGGACAGTGAGATCAGGCTTGAGAGACCAGGAGCCATCTAATCCCATTAATTGTCTTCATTTGGTAATATGAAAATGTTAATAGAAATAAAGGGAGCGATATATGTAGGAAGAACAATGTTATTGCCTACTGCTTAGGGCAAATTTGTGCTGTTAAATTTCATGTTTGTACTTGACAATAACCTTTCATATACTTAGCAATTTCATGGTGATATTAAATCTAGAATTAACCAGATCACACAGCAGATTGAAAAGTTAGAAATTTATTAGGAGCTACACCATGGATCCTTGAAATAAATGAGAGTATTTTCATCAACTTGTGTGGCCTTAGAGTCAGGCTGTGAATGCAGAGATGTATTCAAAGTAAACTTGGCCCTTTTGTTAGGGTTTTAAAACACTGCTGTTACTTTTCCTGTTCTATCATTTTACCCTGTTATAGCCTATGTCTTATACTAGAAATACTGTTTATGGAGGAAGTATCCAAAAGCATTTGGATTTTTGTTATGCTAGATGTTTTTCATATACGGAATAATAAATCATGTTCTCTTCAGTTTACAATAAAGCATTTCACTTCCAACTAATATTAAACAAATTTTAGACTGCACTTGCACCAGTAGAGTGTGTCGGGGGCAGGAGAGAGCTAGATATATCTAGATGTTTCCCAGATTAGACCCAAACTCAGGACATGAACCAATTCTTTTCTAGTTCTAGCACTGGCAAATTTGTACGAAGAAAATGCTGTTAACACAGACCTGCCCTTACTCAGACATCTAGTTTGGTGCACCCTAAATACTTGCACTGTTTTCGAGAGGCTTCAGTATGGAATATTCTCTCAGGTTGGCAGAAAATGTAGAAACTAGGTGTAAAAAGAAAGAGAAGAGGGAAACAAAACACTTTCCCTGGTAAACAAATATAGAACTACAGTACAAATATATTATGGAATATGCTCCTAACTGCCTAGGAGATCTGGATCAGAGCAGAGGTCCCTAAAATATTTCAGTGTCTGTCCTCACATTTCAACTATATTTTTTTTTTTTTTCCTTCCTAGGACTGAAATCACATCAGTCTAGGTAATTCTGTTACAGTAGTAAAACTATCACTTGCTAATCTAAGCTGTTAAATATCATAGTGCCATGTGACGATGCAAGAAGGCTAGAGGGCAAGCACAGGTTTTTCACTGACATGTCAAAGTATACTTAAAATACTGAGCATCCCATACTTCCACAATTTTTATTTACAAATGAAAAGCAGGGTTATGCAAAAATTAAAAACTATTTTTAAATATGCTTTTCTCTTTAAAATAAGACAATATGCAGAGAATAAAATCTTTGGAAATTTCATGTTCTTAAAATTAAAGGGAGCAAAATTTTTATAGGACTCTCAAGCTGACATTGTCTTATGGAAAATGCTCTTTAATTTGGAAAGCAGACATGATGTAAAAAAATCAGGGTTTTGGAAATGAAGTATTTTCAAAATCAAGTCTGAATTGCATTAATCCAGATTACTTTGTGTGTGGTTTTTATGTCTGAATTAGGTTAACTTTATTTGGATTTTTTTGTTGTTGTTCTATTCTCTGTTTTCTAACAAAGATAAGGCCTAACATTACCTACAGAGATTTTGCTATATGAACATAGCATTATTTTCTCTTTTCACCCCAAAAAGTAAAGTGACTCCTTTTTCCTTCAAAAATCTCAAGTCCTGGTTACAAATTAGCATGACAATTAAAGCTGCATTTCCCCTAGGGCCTTTTCTAACTGGAATTTTGCCTTGAGTTACTTGACTGCCAGGTAAATCACAGTAGAAACTGTGGCTGGAAATGCTAGGACAACCCCAAGTAACAATAGAACCAGGACACAAATAAAACTCAAAAGTTTGTATCATGGAACGGACTTCTAAAGAATTTCCAGAATAACCTTTATAAATGTATTAATTGGCATTTAACTAACCTGTGGTAGGAAATGCTAATGCTAGGTCTTGTCTCAGCTTCAGCCATTAACTGCTGAGGTCAGGTATTGCATATGGTGTCCTGGGCCCCAGGAGGATGAGGTTGTCCACACATGCCTCTGGAGCCTGTTGGCAGGGCTCTGCTCCTGGTGGACTTCCAGGACAGCCAGGTGGTTTCATAATTGATCTGATATGGATAGTGTCCTTGCACTAATTTTGCAGGTCACTCATTTTCACTTGCAACCCAAACCAATGTAGAACAGGATTTCTCATAATCCAAAATAAACCCATACATGTCTTAAAAGAAGTACAGCTGTAACCCTGTTTAGTTTCCTTCCACTAGTCCTTAGTAGACAAACAATGTACCATTACTATGCTTTGGATCATCATAATAGTAATTCATTGTACAACTATAAAAGCTGCCTTTATAAATGTCACTTAAGTGGGACAGCAGCCCTGAGGGACTGACTGCTGCAGACTATGGTGAGTTTGAGTAATTTCAGCATTGAGAAATAGCCAATCCATTGCCATGGGGAGACAATCTTTTAGCGCTGGTGTTGCTTTTTAAATGCTATGACCTGGCTCAAAGCCTGATTGCAAAGACTTCAGGATTTTGGCAGGCATGCTGTTTTGCTGTAGCTTTCCTGGCATTACTCTCTCAGTGGCTTTACCTATCAGTGAGAGATGGACTAGAAGTCAATTACATTCCCACTCTTTCCATTCAGAAAAATGGAGCCTGAAACCATACTGTTCCTGACCTGCAATTTGTAAAAGCTCTTTGGTTTTTCATATGTCCTTTTTTGTTTGTTTGTTTTGCAGCTCACTCTAGCAATTTCATGAGAACAGCAGTCTTTAGGGATTTTTTGGCCCAGTCTCCCACACTTGAGAGGTTTGGATGGCTCAGATAAACATGTGAATTTCTGAGGCCAAAGCCTCCTACACTCACATACTTAAAAATTACTAACTGAAATACAATATTGCACTGACAGGAGACATTCTCTTTAAATGCCACCGAGATTAGTGGTGATGCCACACACAAGTAAAGTGGGTGGGGAAGCAAGCAAGTAGGCTTCTTGAGCTATGTAGGTCTGTAGGAAGAGGTTATAGCTAAGTAAATGTGTCATTAATAAATGTATCTTACCCACCTCATTACTGTTGATTTCTTAAAATGAAACTAATCATCGTTCTGTATTCATGGGTCATATTTGCCTGGCAAAATGCCTCCTTTTTTCCTACTCACTCTATTTATGAAGCAGATGACTGACACAATCTGTGTGGAGCAAAATAGAGCATTCAGTAAAAACTCCTTCCCCGCCTCGCTGTTAAGAATAGAAAATTCCGTTAAACTTGTTTTGATTTGAACATGAATTCTTTGTCAGTTCTAAAGACTTTAGCGTTCTTTGGTATTTCCTTTGGAAAATGACAACTGAATTTAGATGTAAAATTTATAACCCTCTTATTGCACAAAGAGGGAATTTTGAAAAAGGGGGACAGCAGCTCAGTAGTGACAGCCTTTATTCTGGCACTATATAGGTCAGTGGATTATATTTGACAATAGATGTCTGTAGAGAGTGTACAATCTCTCAGTGTTTTTGTGTTTTTAAGCAGAAAGACTAAATGTGTATGTGCATAAGGGTGGAGGTGGTTACACAACTGTGTGTGTAACAAACACAGAATCACGGTATCCGTTAGGTTGAAAGGCACCACAGGTCTCTAATCCAACCGGGAGCTCAAAGCAGGGCCAACAATGACCTGAGACCAGGTTGCTCAGGGCTTTATCTACTTGAGTCTTGAAAACCTCTGAGGTTGGAGACTGTATAACCTCTCCAGGTAGCCTATTCCACTGCTTGACTGTCCTCACAGGGAAAAAGTTTCATCAAATTGAACCTCTCTTGTTTCAATTTATACATGTTGTCTCTCATCTCCTACTAGCAGCAGAGTTGCTCCATAGCCATCCAGTCCCCAGCCTGTACTGCTGCAGGGTTAGTCCACTCAAAGTTGCCAGAAATGTCATTTGTCCTTGTTGACCTTCCTGCAGTTCCTGTTGGCCCATTTCTCCAGCATGTCTTGCTCTCTCTGAATTTCTGCCTTGCCTCTGAACATACTGACAGTTCACCTCAGTTCGGAATAGTCTACAAACTTGATGAGAGGGCATTGCATCTTCTCCAGGTAATTGATAAAGATATTAAACTACTACAGGCCCCTGTGGTACTCTGCTTTAAACCAGCGTCCGAGTGCAGTACAAACTGTTTACCGATACCATTTTGAACATTTTTTTACCTGTCTAGTAGTCCATCCATCTCAATTATAGTGTTCTAACTTGGTCTTAAGGATGCTGTGAGAGACCATGTGGAAAGCCTTACTAATGGCAAGGTAATCTACATCCACTGCTCACTCACGCACAAATCTAGTCATTTCATCATAGAAGGCAATCAGGTTACTTTTGCCTCATTCATCCTTGGTAAATGCATGCTGGTTATTTCCAGTTACCTTTTCATTCCTTCGTCTGCCCAGAAATGTGTGTCAAGAGGACTCACTCTATGATTTTCTGGGCACTAAATTGAGGCAAAGCAGCCTGTAGGTCCCTGAGTCATCCTTCTTGCCTTTTTTGAGGATGAGTGCCACATTTGTTTTTCTTCAGCCATTGTGGGCCTTCCCTGATTAAATGACCTTTCAAAGATGATATAGAGTGTCACAGTGACATCAGTCAGCTTTCTTAGCACCCCCAGATACATCTCATCAGGGGCCACGGGCTTGCATAGGTTGAGATTTCTCAAGCAATCACTGACTTGATCCTTTTCCACTCCTGGTAGATTGTCCCTTCCCTGAACCTTATCTCTAGGCAGAAAGGCCTGGGAGACTTTGTTGGTGAAACCTGAGACAAAGAAGGCATTGACTACCTCAGCTTTAACTGTGCTATTTGTTATACAAATAAATATTGCAACAACCAGGAATAAAGGGTGAAACTGTTGCTAAAAATCTGACTCTAAGTCCCTATGGTAAAATGTGTCCATTTTACAAGAGAATAATAAGTATGTTGTCTAAAGCATCCATGTTTCTGGAAATACGGAACTGAAGTGGGTAACATTTTTAAAGCTTAAAATATGCAAGCCAGGATTTTCTGTCCACCTTTTTTCTAAGGGTTGAAAGATCCTCTTGCTGTTAAGTTTCCAAGCCAGCCTTTTCCAAAGAGGGACATTCTCACTACGTGTAGAGTTCAGTCAAAGACAGAACATGTGTCGTGGTTTAACCCCAGCCAGCAGCTAAGCACCACGCAGCTGCTCACTCACTCCCCCCACAGTGGATGGGGGAGAGAATTGGAAGGGTAAAAGTGAGAAAACTCATGGGTTGAGATACTGACAGTTATAACAGGCAAAGCAAAAGCCGCGCATGC
>NW_008794213.1:273213-298715 GCF_000699145.1 Aptenodytes forsteri
TCCCCCCTTCCTTCTTCTTCCCCCAGCTTTATATGCTGAGCATGATGTCATATGGTGTGGAATATCCCTTTGGTCAGCTGGGGTCAACTGTCCTGGTTGTGTCCCCTGCCAGCTTCTTGTGCACCCCCAGCCTACTCACTGGTGGGGTGGTGTGAGAAGCAGAAAAGGCCTTGACTCTGTGTAAGCACTGCTCAGCAGTAACAAAAACATCCCTGTATTATCAACACTGTTTCCAGCACAAATCCAAAACGTAGCCCCATACTAGCTGCTGTGAAGAAAATTAACTCTATCCCAGCCAAAACCAGCACAACATGTTATTGAGTACATTGTCTTCAAGTATCTATCTGACCTCTTATCTGCATTATTTATCCACATGTGTGCATATATATACACATACAAATTTCTATATACTTGTATATAAAGGTGGGTCTTTAGTGCATGCTCAGAAACATAAGGGAGGTAATGTTTGAGCATGCTTTGAGTCAAGAATGAGTCCTGGAGGAATTGAGCACAGCACAATTAAGGCTTTTCATGTTATATCGTAATCTGTAGATGAGTATTCTGAGCTTGTATGTCTGTAAGTACAACAGGGTTGCATGAAGCCCAATCCAAGTTAATCTAATAAGCATAATAATGACAGATAGGCATTGGTTGTGGGGCTTAGCATGCTTAAATATTCTCTTAAGACCACCCATTAACCCTGTAGCATAAATGTAGCCAAAGATCTATGTTCTTACACAGCTCTGAGGGTCTACAAAAAAGTAGAACAAAGGGGCAATGGAGAGGAAACAAAATGTGCCAGCCAAGTTAATGTCCATGAAATGCTTCTGTTATATGTGGAGGAGAGGGGAATTTAAGATATTGGAAATTCTTTCTCATGTGACTATTCATTTGTCCACGTTTATTTGCTGGCCCTTTTCTCTAGGTCTCCATGGTGTCTTAATGAAACTTTTGTGAAACATTTCAAAACCTTTTTATGAGGATATTTTTCCTTTTCCAGTTACATCTGAAAATGATTGTTTGAAAAATATGGACTAGCTAAATTATGCAATCTCCTATATTACTGAGTCTGCAAAATCTTATAATATTTTGTGATGAAAGTCTGACATAGTTGCAATAAAGTACCCCTGCTGCAGGTATACAGCCCCATGTGAGAGGTTTAGACAATAAAATGATACATTGAGAAAGTATCCATGTAAAAGACAAGTAGATGATATGTGTAGGGAATGACCAGGATAAATGTTGAGATTAAATTGGTTTGGCAGTTTAAAGTCAAGCTTCAAGGTATGTCAGGAGCTGAACAGTACCCCCAGGAACCATCAATCTGTATTAAGATTCATACCAAGATTCACATCTCAGTGAGATTTCATCAGTCTGGATCTCATTTTCTGTGCCAGCATTTCCTTTTCAGATGACAGCAGAGCATCTATTCCAAGGTTGAGGAATAGCTAGTCTATCTGCTAGGATTTGTGCACCTGTATGCAAAAGAAAGTTTCTAATATTTTAGATCAGAAAATTTTTCTTCTTATTGCAATAGAGAACATACTGCAAAGACTGCCATTGTTGTTGTATGATAAGGAAAATGTGGGTTGCAGAAAATCTGGAGTGCTACTGTGTCTTGGCTCATCCATACTCTGCCACCATCTGCATGCACAATGCTGTGGCCTTGTGAGTAAAGAGGAAGAAGCGATTTGGGAATTGGATGGCTTGCTGTTAAAGGAACTACTGGAGAGCGTTGCATATACACTGTATAGCTAAACTGAATAGAACAAAACAGCTTCCCATGGAAGAGGGCTGTAAAGAGAACCAAAAGTGTCATGCTGCTCAGCTGTTTGAAAAGGACATCCAAGCTCAAATAATGAATGTTTCCTTTTGAAGTATTTGGAACATATATGAGGATGGTTTAAACTAAAAACTTTCTTTGTGTTCAACAGTGGGTGCCTTAACATCTAAGCAGGAACAACAAATACACATTTTGTTTATCAGTATGTGTTCTTATTTTGTTTTTCATTTTCTTACTATATCTTTTTTATTTAGCCTATTAGTATGGAAGAAAGAGCAGATACTGAAGCAAAACAGAATTATTTTCTTCTGCTTAACCTATAACTTCCTGTACTTCTGCTCTCATTTCTTCATATTCCATTACTCCAATCAGAACAAAATTGCTGCTGTTATTGAAATCCAAAAAGAAAACTGTGGAGGTTTAACCTGCTGGTTTCTTCTACAGTGGAAGTCTGGTAAGATCCTAATAAAAGGCTCTCAGCATAAGGGAGATCCCTTTTGTGTTCTGGTTTTAGAAATTAATATGATGACCTGTCCTAAGGTACCACTACTGTCATGTATTAAGAATGTCCTCATTATAATGTTTATTTACAATACTCCTCAGTGTATCTGGGGATTATTAATACCTGCAGAGCTACCTTTAGCAACAGGAGATTGCTTCAGGGATGGGAAAAAATGGGATGTGAAAGCAGATGTTTCATCCAGAAGATCTTGTCAGAAAGAGGCTAAAGAGCAAATCCCAGAAGAGCAAAAGTGCAAGCTACTTTAGCAACAACAACAAAAAATCCCCCTATTTGATATATACTGAATTTGATGGAAGGCTTCTGCTGATTTTCACGGGCATTGAGCTTGTGTTGTCAGTTTTTCTTACATGTTTGACTCTGTGTGCCTATGCTAGTACTGTCCATTACTGTGAAATATGTTTTACTAACTCACATTTGCAGTTGGCATTGGAGGCACTCTATCTGGGCTTATTATTTCTTGGGCAAAATGACAAATGCTATTCTAAGTTCCCTTCTTCCATGACAACCAGTCATCTTGTAGTACTTGGTATAGTCTCTTCTTAAGGCTTGCTTGAAATAACAGGAAAGAAAGGGAAGAAAGAAGCAAGAAACGGTAGGATTTCTGCTGGCACGAAAGCTTTTTTTATCACCAGTGCTATAGTTAAGTTTTAAACACCCTGACAGATCTGACAGGCTAGGAACTATATGCAAGGAATTGCCACCAGCGTGAGGTTTATGACGTGGATGGTCAGCAGACACAGGTTTTCTCGTATGTTTAAGGGTGATCCTACTTATCAGTTCTGATACAGCCTGACTGCAGAATTGTTCTTCTTATTGTTTCTTACCTTATACACAAATTCTAAGCCCAAAACACCAAAAAAAGTAACAACACTAAATTAGAAAACATTTGAAAGGTCTGCTATTCTTAAGTGACAGGTGATCCAGAAATCGCAGCTCTCCCAGGTTCCCAGCTTCAGAACCAGGCTGGTGTTTCAGTGGATGTTTAGATTAAGCTCCCTGTTCTTACCCATTATAAATCTTCTGCCAGAGATGTTTTTCTGTCTACCCAGAGGTGGAGGTATAGTAAGTTAAGGACACAATATCTCTTCTGTCCTACATCCTGAGAGATTTCTTCTCCCTGACTCCCTGGAGTACCCAGACTGAGGAAAATGCCTCTATGTACCTGTTTCTTCCAGGCCAGACAAACTGTTTGTTGTAGAATTTTTTGAATTAAGGTAGTGATAAATAAAATGAGAAACCCATTGCACCTACAGCAATTGTACTCTCACTACCCAGTGAAGAATTATCTGTTCCCAGTAACTTAATGTGAAACCTGTTGAAAAGCAATTCATTATGTGAAGATGAGAGCGATCTAATCTGCAGGAATAACAAACTGCATATACCAATTAAGAACCCAAGCCATCTGGCCCTTCAGCAAGACTTGCTGTATCTCCACTTGGTGCGATAAATTAAAAAGCTGTTTTTATGTGCATACTCAGGCCAAACATATTTTCTTCAAAAATATCTGCTGTCTTAGCCACTCATTAGGTCAAACAGGAGGTTTTTATCTTGTTTTGGTTACTGTTCTGCATCCTCCACATTCTCAGTTGACATCACCTCATGCTCACGTAGATAATGGTGTGAAATTCAATGCTTTCTTTTCACAGTAGAAACTGTCTCTACCCTTCTGTAGTGAGGAGTTACAGTCCTTGAGTTTCACTGTTACATAGAGGGAATTTCCTAGAACTGGCACTCTGATGATTAAACTACATTCTTCCTGAATAGTTATTCACAGCTCCAGTTTCCTTCAGCAGTTGGATATATACCAAAGCTATACCCACCTCACTGCTGCATGTAACCTCCAACCCCAAGCTAGGCATCTGTACACTTTCTATAAAGAACTTACCTGAAGGAACCAGTAAAAGATGATACGGTAGAAGTGCGACCTGGAGTGGGATGCCTCCTTTCCCTCGGTATTGACAGCCAGGATGTTTCTCCTTGAGTTACAGATCTAAGTCTTACACAAAACACAATGTCAAGCTAGCACCCATTAAGCCTGTAGTTAGAGAAACCATCTTGCTGTGTTCAGAGAAATAATTTGAATTTGGCTTTCCAGTAAGAGCACTATCATCACCTGCTGATAGACCAGTGTGCACCAGGCTCTCCTGCTGAAGCTCTTTGATTCTGTGTAGCTAGTTAGGTATCCAGCAGACCAGAGAGATGAAGAGAGAAAGTAACTCTTACTTGGTGGCTAAGTGCTGATGTGGGTGAATCAAATTCGTGTTTTGATGAATCTTCAATTGTTTCTGAAAAGAAGAATGGTTTCATTGGTTTTGAGCTCTATATTGAATAGCCTGATGATTTCTGGCACTCTCTCTCTGGGTTGAGACTCCTGGCCCAAAAGGAATTTTGAACCATATCTTGAGAGGTATGTTTTCAGCGAGTGCTGCAATGCCTGAGCTATAAGTGATGGATGTCATGAGCAGCTTTTCCTAGTTCTGTGTGAGTGTGGAAGAGACTGAGGGCAATGGAGCACCAATAGTGGGGAAGTAGGGCTACCTTTTACAGTTCTTCACCCAGAAGCAATAACTACTCAAACGACAGCTAAGCTTGTATATCCACAGCCAAAAAGCAGCTGTCATAGCAGACTTAGGTCGCAGAATTCAGGATCCAGTAAATCTAAAATCCCAGCCCAGAACAGGCTGATAAGGCTGCAGAGCCCAAATTACTCCTCCCATTTCCATCAGCAATGGAGTACTGATTCCTCTAGTGAGATCATCCCATAACTCCCATTCCCTGAGGCTTGCAGTGCGGCATTTTATGGCTCTTGGCTATGCAAAAATATTAACCTGCAGGTCAGGAGACCAGGAAAGCTGGTTACCCTGTGAGAATGTGCACACCAGCTCACACCCCGCAGGTGTCCATTGACCTTGTTCACTTCATTGGTGAATTCTGCCTGAGCTTTAGGAGCAGGGCAGCTTAATGTGTTTGGAGGATGACATTCTTGAACCTTGAGAGCAATGTGTCTGCCTTGAGACATAACGAAATTTGTGCCTCATGAAATATATCTAAATGCTTCCTGGGCATTGCCTGAATACGAGTATCAAGGTTTAAATTTTGAATATTGGTATTTAAATGGAAAGTTAGTTATTAAATTTTTGTTCACCCATTTCAAAGAGATTTTGTAAATTAGGCTGGAGGCCTGATTTAAAGACTCAGGCTGCTGCTGTTTTGATCTACTTCAAGTGAGCCTTTAAATAATTTTTAATACATCTCCCAAACCCCCACTACTGTAAGTCCTCTTGGGCATACCATCTCTCTATGTAAAGAGATATTTCAAGATTTGGAAATGGATAAAAAATTGTTATGCATGATTCCATTGGTTTCTAAAAACATATTTGGATGCCACCAAATATTTGAGCTTGCCCTGCTAGAAAAGGTTTGGATCTAAAGCTTCTCCTTCTGTGCCACTACGTCCAAAAATAGTTAACAACATCTACTAGAACAGTTTCCAACTAAAACTGAGATTTGTGACTTGTTGCTTATCCCTAGCAACGTTACACATTCATGGCAGAATGTTAGAATTTTTTATCTCTTTCTCCTAGTTAAGTGTATCTTTTGAGGAAAAAAAAGAAAGAAACCAATAATGCTTCAAGGAAACTGTGACAAAAAGAAGCTGTGGTCATCAGCCAAATAGTTTACCAAGGCATGTCAATGCAGTCTTTAAAATTTTCAGCTTTAAACTTGGCTAGTTTGTATATTTATGATACACATACAACTCTTCTTCCCTTGCGCTCTTCATCTTCGTAACACCAATAGTCAACCTATTATTATGCCTCTGAAAGTAATATGCATATAAATAGGAACTGTATGAGTAGTCCAGAGGGCATAATTTTTGACCTTAGTCACTGTTCTCTGGTGCTTGGGTGTGACAGCAACTCAGACTGATTTTGTGATATTTAACAAATGGCTCAGATTCCTTGTATGGCATGTGCCTAATTGCCTTACCATGCCTTTGCCATTATCTTCAAAACAACACTTCAATAGATAGGAATTAACTTCAGAAAAAGAGATAAATTCCCTGTCTCATTCTCTGTTACTCTTGACATGCTGCAGGTCATGAGTTAGTTAACAATATTAGGGGTAGGCATCTCCATTTTGAAAGGTTGGAGTCAAGTGGAAACTCTGAACCTGATTGCATGTAGTTTTCAACTGAAACACCCATCTATGCCCTTGGTTTCCTTCAAAACATTTTTCTTTTCTAAATCTCCCTCTCCCCATCTCCCACCAGCATGAGATGAGAAGATGGAGATATACTACGTGCCAGTGAACCATCTGCTTATTTTTCTTTCAAGAGCCTCTTCTGCACTGATTGGTCTGTTCACCTAAATTGATCCATAACCTTTACATAGAGTAGCTTATCTGAAACTGTTTTGTATAATAAAATATATTTTCTATTACACTATAGTCATCTCTCACAGCATTTCTGCTTAACTTATGGAAGACGCTTCTACATTGCTTGAACATGACCCAAAGCATGTGGGATGTTAGAAATATAAAAATCTCCATTTTAAATCATACTGATGTAAGTGTGGTAGGATTGTTGTCCGTGTGTTTCCAACACTTGTGAGAAACCTGTAAGCCTTGTTTGCCTGTCATTATTGTATAATTTCAATTGTGCTGCATATGAGAAAGGAATAGGTTGGACACAGGTATATAGGAATATGTGTTGCCATCAAATCTCAAATTTTATTCTGAATAATGTCAGCGGAAAAACTGAATAAATAACAGAGAATATTTGCCTTGAAACCAAAAACTTGCTACTTAAGAAGCATGTTTTTGAAAGGAATGCTCTGAGAGTTATGTTCTTAGAAAAACCTTAAAACAAACACAGTGAGAAAATGTTGGCAGCTGGAAGATAATTAAAAGTGTATACTGGAATATAGTCAATATAAGTAATTTCATGTGTACTAAAGGTAAGAGGGGAGCTTTTAAGAAGATAGTAAATTATTTCTTATGGACACCTGCATTACAAATATGAAACCTGAACTTGTCCCTGTTGAAGCCAATGACAAAGCTCCCGCTGGCAGCTGTGAGAGCAGCTTTGAGACTGCGAGCTGTTACAACTGTATGAAATTCCTCAGATCCACACTGCAAAATGTACTGCTGATATGGTAAGTCTGGTAGAAATTGCCTCAGAGTTAAAAAATATATATATTTGCTTTATGCTGTACATCCTAAGATAATGAAAAGTGAAAATAAACATTTAGTTTTTCTGCAGATAAATGACAGTCAAGCACGGATCTGTAGATAATGTGCAAAGTTCCAGAGAATTCAGAAGTTGGTTTTGGGTTATGAAATGTGCACTAAACTCTACCCCTGTTGCCTGCTCAGGAAAGGTAGAGCTGAGGGTAGATGGAAGAAAGCATAAAAAGGAGGCAGAAGGAAAATAAGGCTTGACAGGCTCTGACAGCACAAGGTTAAAATGACAAGGATACTTATGCTAATGAGCCTGTCATACTACACATATTCCACTTCTGTCTTCTGTTAGAGTCCGTATTTACTCTTATGGCAGCATAAAATGTTGAGAGGGAAGGAAAGAGGAGCTTGGTATAATTTCCCCAAACCAAAACCATATGCGAGCATTTCTGTCACCCAAATAGCCTTACACTCTAGAAGAGGTTGCTATGTGTGCCGTGCTGGACCCCATGTTTCCCAACCTTCAACCAGCTCTGAGCATAGAGGTATGTACTCAGTGCACACCATCAACGACAAAGGTGGATCTGTCCTCCATGGGGTATTATGAGTGACAATGCCTTCCTTGTAATATTGACAGCATTGCCTGAAAAGGGGGTCTTTGATTTCACCAACTTCTGTGATAAGATCCTGTCATGTCCTTCCTAGAGATCCCTTGTACTGCAGTGAGCTGGTTGGGTGATACATGCACAAAACATCAAATTCTGGGTTGACATCACTATTCATCTGATGTTATGTAGGCAAGCACATGCATCTTTAAGTTCCTTTACTACCACATATTTGTCCAGTAGAAGTTTTCAATTAGAGCATTATCTGCACATCTCAAAAACAGAGATTAAAGAAAGAGATGGGGAGTGTTTTGTTATTTGTATGCAGGGCCCCATCTTTATCTGTTTAAATAAATAAATAAATAAAACCTGTTTTGATCTCTGAAAGCAGGTGGCTTATTTACATTCAACAATCTGAATTACTCTGAGGGGGTTTTAAAATGTTGACAGAGCTATTGATAAAATAGGCAGCCTTCACTGAGAAAAGGTAATTGAAGCAGGAATAAGCAGGCCTATTCAGGCTGCTGCTTTTGTAATTCAAGCTTCTGCCTTGGCTCAATGATTTCATCAAAAATAAGTCATCAAGGGAGAGTCCCATGTTGTGCTTTGTTTGTTCAGGAACCAAGTGCGGCACATGTTTGTAATTTTAAAGTGCTGATATTCTGCAATTTCTGCAGCGTAGGTGAAATCTGCCACAAAACAGACCTCGCTGTCCAACTCGTTTTTCTTTCTGGTATTCAGTAAAGTGCCTTTCTACTCAGCTAGAGTTCTCTGAAAGAGCTGACTCTCTAAAGACACATCACCCAGAACAAATTATTAGATTAACATTCCAGTTTTGCTGGATATAGATATTCATGGCCTTTGTATTCATTTTCTGTTCCCTTATTAAACATGGGTGAGGAATCATGTCAAGTCAGTGAAAATGGCTTTTTTTGTGGAAAATTGAATTATTAGCTTCTGACATTTTAGTGATAAATAATCAAATAGTCATCAATAGTGATCAATAGTGACAAATAATCAAATATTCTCAGTTTCTAATATTCTGCACCTTATAATTAGTACTGACAAAGCTGGCATCTATCTCCAGCTGACACAAAATTAATATTGACTCTTGAAGTCAAATAGTTCATTTTTGGCAATTAGTCAATTATGAGTCCCACCACAATAATGTATAGCACATATTTATAGAGTTATTGCCAAGAATAATTTCCTCTTGTTTATAGTACACATCTTCATAATTAAAAAGCACACAGAGATGTTCAGTTATTAATTGCTTTCTTCTAGACTAGAAATTATTAAATGAGGAAAATGAAGGCTTCACAGCACCAGCTGAAATGGGTGTGCAGGGGAGGAGGCAGGAGGTAGCATATGAGACAGCCCTGTCGTAAAGCCAATGTGCAGTGGTTGCTAGTCGGCACTGGGCTCTCAGCATACTTCAGGAGCCACATCCACCTCTACGCTCCTCAGTAGCATGAGATGTCCTCAGCATGGGATGGATGAGGTTAGGAATGAGGAAACCAGAGCAAAGTTGTATACCGAGGGCAGCCACACACCACTTGTGATGTCTTTCACAGCACATTTTGCTGCACTCGCCTTCAGTTTTCCTACCTCTAAAGTGGAGAAAAGTGCTACTTTTATCTTAAATGACACTTTTAAGAGAAAAAGAGAAAACATCAACCTTTACTACTAACTATTGCTATTAGTTACTAAGTTTGACTTCTAAAAAACTCTAAGTGTACAGTACATTGTAAATTGTAGAAAAGGTAAGAATGCCTGCTTTTACCTTGTGAATATTTATTCTGAATATTCCATTATGAATATTTATTTATATATTGGTGTTTGAGATTCTCTGAATGAAACTAGCTTGTGAGAGAAGCACAATTGGGTGAGCTTCTTTTTACTATTTACAGTCACCAGAATATCATAGAAGTAGCTTTGCTAAGGATGGTTGCACCTTTGCACTAGCTGCAAGGTTTTGAAAAATATTAGAGAAGCAATATTGAAAAAAGGATTCTGAGTCCTCAGCATTTTGCTGCTTTACTGTGGGGCATGACATCTTAAGGGTTTAGCATTTCTAGGAATGTACCAGAAGGGTCTGCCTAATTCCACAGTAAATCACCTTATGTGTGGGGTACCAGGTATCTTTATCTCTGTCCTTGTGATGATCTCACTCTGCACAAGTCTGACGTGCTATTGAACTAAACACTTTTCTTTCACTTACACTTTACCAAAACATGTCTTGATTCTTTTCTTTCTTTTTCTATTTTACTCACAAATACAGACATACATGCTCAATATGTGCCCTGTGTTAAGAACAGTATTACAACACACTAGGGAGCATTTAAAATTGATTAGGAGGTAAACGTATTTTAAATGAACTGAGAAGAATCATTTAAAGTGAGTCAGTGTAAGTATGTATTCTACTATAAGTACTATATTAAGTATATCTTCTACTATAAGTACTTCTATAACTATTTCTAGAAAGGTTGTATAATCTTAAGTGCATTAATCACAGAGACTTAAGCACAAATTCCATCAGGCTACCAAAGTGTGTACAATTAAAGATCTGCGAAAATTTTGCAAAATGGGGAGCTAAAGGACAAATGGTCTGAAGCCTGTATTTTCATGCTCATTATGCCTGCTCAGTGTCTGTTGGGAAGGATGTCGTTTGCAGGTGCTCAGTGAAGCCAAGCTATGCCCTAAATATTTAATTAGATATTGTGGAAGTCTTTAGATTTTTTAAATGTAAGACCCTAGAAAGTTTCTTGAAAATTTTAAATTGGCCAAAATACCTGTTGATCTACTACAATCCCTAGCAGTTAAGACATCTAAGATTCAGTTAAGATATCTAACTATTCAAATCTTTGAATAGTTTTATCACAGGTGTGTCCATGGGCAAGAAAGATCCTTTTACACCTCCTTATAAGTGGAGGAGCTGAAGTGCAGAGACAAAAGGCCCTGAGTTGCTTTGAGACTGCTGAGTTGCTGAATGTGTGTGAGAAGAGATGAGACTAAGATCTTCCAAGCTTCAGGCAAGCACTGAATTTCCTTGCCTGTTCTTTAAGCAGATCTTTTTAGAGTACTGCCATTGTTTTCATCAACACTTCTGCAATACGTAAAGGGGAAAGTGCCATGAAGCCTTTTATTGCTGTTTTTTGTGTATATCTATTTGTAAAAAATACTCCTTATTTCCTTAGCAGTTCACTCTATTGAACCTGTGCAGATTACACAAGTTTGTAGCCTGTAAGGAGTAAGTATTCTGTAAGGAGTTGAAACATTTTTAAGTAGAGCACTTCATATTGCCACAGGCTTACGTGATTTCCATTATGAATTATAAGTATGACCATGCAGAATCCTTTGAACGCTAGGTATTACATTGTGTGAGTAATGCCTCAAAGTCAGAACCTTGCCTGCAAATTCTCTAGGCCTTGAACCCATTGTGAGTTTTTAATCTAAATCAAAGGAGGTTGTAATGGGGTAAAAAGAGTACATTGCAGGGAACTTTGATGAGAAAGAACCTAACAGAGATCTTGAAATAACACATACTGTGGGGTCAGAAGTTACCCTTCCCTGTAAGGTTTTTGTTTTGTTTTGTTTTAACAAAAGGACAATTTGAGATTCTTACTTCAAATCAGTCTGTCTATAACTGCATCATCCACAAACTTTAATTTCCATGCCCTAGAGGACTATTTCCATTTTCCTGGTGGGACTCAGATGGAGTCCAACAAGTCCTCTCTGCCTCTTGACCAGGAGTAATTAGCTGTCAGCTCTCTGCTTTAACAAGGCAAGGTGTTAAGGAGAAACTTAGGGGAAAATATTGAACTGCTCTGGTCTTTTGATATTTTACTTTATGGGTGAAGTTAAATTTGTTTAAAAACAAAGCAGTGGTCAGAATTGATGTTTTTCCCTTCCTAAGTGAAATATGGTAGGGGGGTCTTCACCATGACTCTTAGAAGTTTCTTACATAAAAAAGAAAGTCTGACCTTACATTGTTGTGCTGTTAAATCACTGGCACACAAACATACATGCAGAAAGTATCATGTCAGTACTATTGCATTTGTTAAAACCAAAAGTGGTTGGCTAAAGCATAGGCTAATATACAAGCTGATGGAGGCTAAAGCTAAACATGCATTTGTTTTTGTAGGATGAACTGAAGTCTCAACTCTTTCTATCTTCTCGAATGCTAATTAATATATTAGTCTTTATTATGATAATTACTATAGTTAGAGGCAAGTGAGTTAATCAAGTTCTGTCTGGCTTCATCCCAAACCCTTGATCTGGCTCTGCTCCCTGTCCTTGGACAAATATGAGCTAAGGACAAGAAGAACCAAGCCAGAAAAATATTCAGACATTATACTGATAGTCACAGATGAAGAGTGTGGTCATGCACCACACTCAGGACAAAGCTGTCCTCAAAGGTCTCAAATCTACTCTGACTGTTTTAATCTAACTGGCAGAACTGTTCCCCAGCCCCCAGTGATCTGCACTGTAACCGTGACGTGCTCTGTATGGTAGCCTGATGGTATTAAAGCATTAATTGCTCAGTGCTATTTTAACTACAACAAGAGACATGGGGCACAGCTTATTCCTGTATAACAAATATTGCTATTCTTAGGCCCCTGTTTCATGATCTTTGTCTGGCAGGAGGTACAACTCAAAGCACTTCCTCCAAAATCAATTTATCCCTTATCTAAGGAACATCCAGTTTTCACCTTCTTACCTTTTGAATTGTTTGCTCCTCCTAGTATTACTTAAGCAACTTTTCTAGTTAGAAAGAAAGCAAGCTAAAAAATGAAGTATTTCTGCCTTTGTTAAGATTTTTTTTCTTTGTATTTAGGGCTTTCTGAATAATGATGGGTTAACAGGTGTGACCTCCATATTCTCTGCTGATACCTCTCCCCTCCTCAGCTGTGACTGAGCCGCACTCTGGTGCTGGGCCAGATGAGTATCTCTGCCAGGAGGACCACCTCACCGTGCAGTCAGGCAAACAGCAGAGCTGGTGTCAGGGCAGGAGCATTCTGGGGAAAGAGATGAGGAAAGACGTGGGGCAGGCAGTTGTGCAGGCTGTGAGGCTTTTCAGCAATGTATGGAGACACTTTCAAATCATTATCAACAGAATTCTTCTTGAGACAGGGAAATATTGTGCCCCTTTGATAAAGTGAGAGCTTGAGGCACAGAAATAAGACTAGACTCCTGAATTTCACTGAGTATTGTCTACCATCTCAAATACCAGCAGAATAGCTCAGCTTTCCAGTATTCCCAGTTTAACACCCCTGTATAGCTCCATAAACACTAGTAAGAATTTATGAACTCTGTTTTTCTTCCATCTGGGAACAGGAATTCAACTATGCAAAATAAATGTTACATTTGTTATCAACTGAACTCACACATTCATGAAAATAAAATAATAATTATGTTTCTTTACAGTTCCCTGTAAGTTGAAGTCCCACATAAAATATTGCTAGTGCTTTACTGTCATTGACCCAAAAGTCTCTCAGACATTAAAGGAGTTATATTCAAAAATCCTGAAAAATAACTGTCTGTCTCAGTTTTATGCTGACAGCCTCCCCTTAGCTGACATTTCTTTCTTTGGAGGTCACTATGGGGATAAGTTGACATGTTTTTACATCTTAAAGAACTGTAGATGGTGGAATGGGAAGCCTGTTCTCTCCCGTGTCTTGCCCTTCTTGAGGAGGTCATAGCACAGAGTGCAGGTGGTTGAGCTTCCCTGTGTAGAAATCTCCTGTACTCTGCTTATTTTAATTTTTTCTTTTTTCTTTCTTCTCTTTTCTTTTTTCTTTTTTTCTTTTTTTTTTCAGAAATATATTCCCCTGCAAACCCTTAGAACATTTAGAACCATGGTAAGTATTGAAAACAATTTTCATAAGCGAAATTGTTTAATATATTCTACTTGTTAAATCAAATCCTTCTCTAGCTTTACTCACATGTGCCCACATGGGCAACTGAGACATCTTGTAATCATTTTTATAATGTGTTCATCAGCACAAAGTTAGTGAGACAGTAATATTGAAATCTAAAGGTTACATGACTTTTAATGTATCCACTCCTGTATAAGGTTAGTTACAAATCATATTCAGAGAGGAAACAAAATGGCGTATGGAAATATCTGAATATAAAAACTATTTTTTTGGCTATTAAGTTTGTTTGGTTTCTTTGGTGGTTATTTTTGTGTGTTGTTTTTCCCATAAAGTTCATTGCAAAGCATGTGGATCTGAACACAACATATAAGCCTAGGATTTTAGTTACAGATTAGTTAATCTGCAATTCTATAGGCTGCCTGTTAAATATTAATTTAGTCAACTGGTGTGTGCTTGAATGTATTTCCTATCAGTAAGCATTCCAGCCTCTAGTAAATGAAGATGAGCTAATAAACGAATTGCACATACAGACAGACACACATGGTGTGTTGTGTACAGCAAAAGCAGGAAGTAATATATTAATATTACAGCAGGATGAGAATTTTTCTTGATTTATATTTGCAGAATGTAGAATGACACCTTGTATACATGGTATTAGATTTAAAATTATCACTTTTGAAGTATGAAATGAGATCCATAAGAAAGCAGATAAATTACACCTTGCACGGGGTACGTGTGGAGGAAGGGGATATTTTTAGGTTGGCAATCACACAGTATAAACTTTTATTGTGGCAAATGAAGCCCAGCAGTTTTAAGGGTCTTGCTGCTCATTCTGATATTGTGTGCTAAGCATCCTTACAGTTAGTTGGCTGTGGATTATGTTGCTCACCACAGGTGATGATTATCTATAGCTATAAAACCTGCAGTACATCAGAAGGCTCTAAATAGCTTTCTGCAACGGACACCTGAAGGAACTGCCTGTTATTAAAAGAAAATTTTAGTCTGACTAATCTTCAAAAAATCCTAAAGCCTTTCAAAGAGATGCATAGGAAATATGTACCACAGTGACATTCTGTATCTTATTCCTTCCATCTATTTGTAGCTGCTAATCTTTTAAAAACTGTGTTTTGGTAAAGTCTGCATACACATCCTGAAGCTCAGAACTGGAGGAATTTTAATAAAGTAAAAATAATCTGCATTTTTTTCCATTCTCAGGAACTCTTACTGAATTATATTTGTATATGAACCTTCTGCTGGCAGTTCCAATTTGTTTATGAGGCTAAGACTTTAAAAAGAACAGATGCTGGATATTCATGCACAGTCATTTCAGGCCAGCTTTTGTAGGTCCCACAAGCAAACACATAACATTCAGAAATCGGGTAGTTTTAAATAGAGCAAACCTCAGTTTTGAGCATGTGGTTATATGGAAATACTAGTTACTAGATATTTAAGAGCATACTTGGTAAATGATAGCTTGCCAAGCGTATTACCTGCATAACATTTTATGGAAGTGGAATGAACATAAAATGTTTTATGGCCTGTACTGTATATGGTTAGGATCACGCATGTTCTGAATGAAGTGCAAACCTGTTTGGCAAAATTGGGCCTTAGCCAGTTGAAAGTTAGTTGGACGTTTCTAAGAATGCTTTTTTTTTTTTTTTCTTTCTTCCCTATTCTGTACATTGACGACACTCAAAAAGTGTACCTTTTTAGTACCCTACCCAGACATTTTAGGGCAATTTACAAGTTGCTTAAAGTACTCCCTCCACTATCTTCACTACTATGAGGACTGCAGTGCCAAGTCACTGTTGTTGCTATGGCTGGAGTCTCACAAAAATCATGATTTGTGTTCTGAGTATAAAATACACAGTAGAAGTACAAGAATACTGGGCAAGGTAAGAGGACTGTTATGACATCTGCTGCCAGTGTGCCTGCTGTCTGTGCAAGAGAAAAAGTTCCAGTCAATAAATATGGTCTGAACTGGGAAGTTCGGTTCAGCTGTGTCAAGTCTGGGGAAAGAAATGCAGTAGAGTTTCCAGCTAAAGTCTTAGATCTAACCGAACCTTTCTTTGAGAAGAAAGGCCTTCAGAGGGTGATGGACAGATATAGCAGCCAGTCAAAACTGAAGAGAACAACACAAAGCCAAAGAGACTATATTTAGCCACCTGCCATGCAATCCTGAATGTATATAGTCATACTAGTGTGTGTAGCTGTGTGGAAAAGGTTATGACAGACTCTCCAGTAAATTAAAATGCTTTGGGGGGGAGAGAGAAAGAGAGAGAGAGAAAGCTATCTTTCTGCCTGTCAGTCTTCAGTATACCTTGCATGACTGACCTCATATGCTGGAAGAAACAGAACGAAATCAGACTTCCAAATGTATTTGCAATTGCAATGTTCATACAAAAGGCTCAGCTGTGTCCCAGTGAGGGACCTCTCAGTGTTATTTTGTGTTTATCACAGCTGCAGTTTGCCCCCCTTGATGATCCAGAGAGACATTGATATTTTAGGGTTTTTTACCAATATGTGATTAGTTTCAGATTTTAAACACTGTTTTAGAGATGTCTTTTGCTTTTTTATTTGGGATCTTGCTACCTTTCTGAATTGCAGCAGAGAAATTGTTTTCCATTGTTGGTTGTATTAAAATGAACAATTTGCAATTGGAAAAGAAGCTAATTTTTCAAGCACATGCATTTCAAGTGGTCACATTCAGCATCAGAGCTGTGTTACTTTCTCTGCAAACTTGCAGGGTCTTTGATATGCAACTTTTACTCAAGTTCACATATTTTTACTACAGACAGTGTCAGATCACAACAGAAAGGAATAGTATGTTTATGCAGAACAGGTCTCTTAATTTCTCTTAGGGCAATGCAAAGCGTACACTAGTAATGTTGCAAAACATACTCAACTAGCATTTTTGCTCCTTCCATAAATGTGAAATTAAATTTTACTGCCAAGAAGGGATGGTAGAAACAGCCCAGATTTTCACTCTGGTTGTCTGGCTGAAATCCCATAAATTCCATTTAGTTTTCCACCTCAAAAATTATTCTAAAATAAAATCATCTCATCCTCATCTGCACTTAGTGCCACCTTCTTAACCCTACTCTAGTCAGCATCAGTTCTGTGGGGTTATTTAGCAGCTGAGAAAGGACTGACAAATGCATAAGAATACAAAAATGATGTTGTAGCCTTTACCACTGAGCTTAAGAATACATGATGTCATGAAGTGCATGTGCAGAATTTGGCCCATGAACTCAGATATTGGTAGCTGACAAATGTCAGCAAAAGTTCTGATATATTGTCAGCAATTAAGTCGTAGTCACTTAGCATGTTGGAAGCGCTGTGAAAAGAAGCATTTCTTGGAATGTATAATCTCAGATTGCCAGGTAGTTCAGTTTTAAAAAAGCTAATAAATTGTTGTCTACTTTGAATTTTGAACTCCATTTTGCCTCATAATGCTTTGCTATTTATCTTTGGATTGAAGAATGTCAAAAGGGCTTATCTGTCAGCTGTAGAAATTAATCTTCAGAGAATCACTAATAGTCAAAGATAACCACAAGCATAAAAGGAAGGCAAGGGAGTAAGCTGAGAGTGTCTCTGCTGTCACAAGATGAACCGGACTAGGAAATCATGATAGCCTTTTGTTAACCCCCCACTATACGTACTTATTTCTGGTTTTTAGGAAACTATGAATTCTCTTTATCATATTTAAGCTAGAAGTTGGAGAAGTATCTGAGGAGGCATCTCTAATAGATAAGCAATATTATAACATTTATGATATGCAGCCATATAGCACCTAAATTGAAATATGTTTGATGGTGCAAGTCAAGATAATATTTTCCTCCATGGGGATCATTCTAGCCAAAGGTGTGCAATGTTAAAATGCTCTCAGTGCTATAATTAGTATAGAAAAGGACTCTTGTTGCTTTAGTTACAAAATCCAAAACCAGTGATGCCAAGGGTATCCAAGGTACCTCTACATTAGTGTTTTAGCTTTGCTTGGGTGTTTGCTTTTGAAACAAAATCTCCTGATCATCCTCACCTACTGTGCTTTCTTCCACATCGCAGAGCAGTCTCAGGACACATGCGTTGACTTTCTTTGGGGTGAAACTTAACGCCCTCCAAACACCAACATGCATTCAGTGAATGGGACCAGAATACATAAGTCCTAAATAACCCTTCCCTCTCCACATCCAAAACAGGTGTCTGTGTTGGTGTTGCTCTGAGAAGGGTGGTTAGACCTGGAAAAAGATCCAGGACTCTCTATTACCTGCTGCACTGGGTCACTGAATAATATAATTGTAATATTATAATTATATAATTATATAATAATTATTATAATAAGAATTCCCCAGTCACCTTTGGGAAATATTTTGCACTTATCTTATTTTTCCCCATGTATAATAGTTGAAAATTTTTTTGGTCTTCTGCAGTGCGTGCAGGAAGACAAAAAGTGGTCTCTTCCCCCTCACAGAATCCCCACATATAGTCTGGGGTTTTTTTCTACAGTTTTCATTAGCTTGCATCTGAGCGTCTTCTGCAGTGCGTGCAGTAAGACAAAAAGTGGTCTCTTCCCCCTCACAGAATCCCCACATATAGTCTGGGGTTTTTTTCTACAGTTTTCATTAGCTTGCATCTGAGCACTGGGTGACTGAATTGTCATCTTCCTGTGCCTTGTTTAAGCATCAAAGCACTAGAATTTTCATATGGTGAAAGGAGACACTGAGAAGTGTTCAGCCTAAAGCTGCAAGGGATTCAGTGTGGGACTCTGTTCATTGGAACTCAGTAAGTTGTAGCAAGAAGTTTTGAGGGGACCCAACAAGAAGTACTTTATTAAAGCGGACAGTTTGACATTTGGGATTTTAAGGAGAGTTCCTGCAAGGTTTTGTTTGACCTTCACAAAAGTACTTCCTGCTCCTGCAGGTGTGTTCTGCTGGAAAAGGCTTTCCTCCTTCCAGATTCCCCCAAACTTTCTGCTATTGCAGTGAGAGCTGAACAGAGGTCAGAGGAGAATCAGTAAGTGGTAGATATTAGCTCAGCCTCCTAAAATAACTATGAAATTCTCGCAGCCCAGATGCAGAAGTTGTACGCCTGCCCTCTGCTATGGCTTACTGATAGAAGAAATACATAATGATACTTACTTGGCTCTCAAGACATAACACTAATATTGAAACATGAGAAAATAGAATTTCCCAAGCTGCTGTAGGTAACTCAGTGTGGTTATCCTTTAAAGCAAAAACTGCTAGCTCTTTAACTGTTAATTTACAGGAACAGGGGAGAGGAATAGTGATGCTGGGTGATAATAGAATATATATAAGCTGATGTGAAGTTTATGTCACATTAGAGTGAAGCCTTTTAAGACTGTAATGGTGAAGTGTGTAGTGGCTTGTGTGTAATTATTTTAAAACAAACATAATTGTTTAAGCTGGTTTTGGTACAGAGTTAATAGGAGTTGAAGGAGAAACAAAAATCACACATTTACAGATACAGTTAACTTTTTCAGTGGAATGACAGTTCTTAATTGCAAATCTTTTCAGCTAGTCAATCTGTGAAGCTCCTTTTAAGTCAATAGAACTACACTGATTTACGGAGATATGGTCATGCATCTTTGATCTTCCCCATCTCCTTACACAGATATTTTCCTTCTTCCTCTGCATTTATCTTGACAGATTTACATCTGCATCTTTAAAGCAGCATTTCCTTACTTGCCTTTTTTCACAATCCCTTACCTGTAATCTGCTCTGTGGTTTATGACCACAGTGGTTCTCTGACAAAGTTCATTAAGTGGCATCTCCTTTGTACTTGAGTAGAAGTTCTCATTGAAAGGCTTTTTCCTTGGAGATGTTGTGACAGAGCTTCAGAGTTTAATTATATTACTCTTTGTCTCCAATTGTCTTGGGAGTGACTACTTGGTAATAAAGCACTTGGAAAGTTACCCTAAATCAATACTTTTGCTGTGAGCTGCAACAGCGGCTCACCAATAGACACATATTAGTGATGAAGGCCAAATTATCTCCTTCATGAGTAAGCCACTTGTTTCCCGAAAGGCTTTGATCTCTGATCTATGTTTAGGCAGAAGTGCACTGCTCTCGCTGTTTCCCTGAGAAGTGTTGATATTACACCTAGATAGCAAGTCTGACATGGTGTAAAATTTTTGTAGCACATCAAAAAATGTTTCTGTTTGGTTTAGTGCTTTTGGAACAAATACATGAGCGATTTCTACTTGTGAACAAAGTACAAACTTGAGACAGAAGCAGAATAGCCATTCTGTGAATTTTCACAGTTTACTGCAAGCCAAAATGTTGAGAGTCCTTATTGCATGCCAAAGTAGTCTTCCAACCCCCTGTGGAGTAAAAGATTGCTGAGTAAAAAGAACTAATTTTTTTTTTTTCCAAAGTAGGTTGAAATGCATCTGGATAGCACAGTCAGTATGGATTAAAAATCAGATAATGTTTCTAGATATGAATGAGCAAACAGGAGAGTAGATAAAACAAAAAAGTGAAATGTTATTGTTACCAAGGTGATGCATCTCCATAGAGCCAACAGTTTGTGACTTGTGCTTGCCATCTAGGGATGTTGTTGGGCCTGAGCTATAACAAGATGTGCTTAGCATAAATGTTTTGGGTTTTTTTTTGTCTTCCTGCATATCTGTAAGAGCTGTAAGAGCTTGGGTACTGAGTCGGGGATAAAGAAATCCCTGGCCCTAGCTACCAGTGCTTCACTTGCCTTGAATCAACTGGTGCCAGTTCCCCTTCAATAGACAATTCCACTGACTATCCCAATAGACAGCTAACTCGGAAGTAAAAAAAAAAGTAAAATAAAAGAGGGAGACAGAAAATAAGATTTTGTTGTTGTTGTTTATTGATTTGAATAGTATGAGAACCAAAAGATTTGCTAGGATGGGACCATGTGACTAAGACAGAGGGGCTGGACTGAGGGAGGACTGGAGAAGAGACAAATGTTTGTCTAATTCAATCCCTAGACAAGAGTAGTACTTCTTTGTGCTTCAGCCTACTCAGAAATCGAAACTTAGACTCATCTTTTTTGAACAGGCCAGTTATCTCAGAACTTCTGTTGTTTAAACTTATTTCATCTGCAAGTGGACATATAGTAAGTCCAGCTCTCATGATGAACCAGTTCAACTCACTGACCAAGCAGAAAATGACCTGTAGGGTTTTGGGTCTTCTTTCCTGTATTAGTTTTTATGTAATTAGTTTTTAGTTAGTGAGCTCTTTTGGTTCATGGACAGATCCAAGGAATACCAGAGCTGGTACAAAGTAAGCAGTATTTATTTCTCTACAACAGCAGAAAAGTAGAAACAGATATACTATCTTTCTTATACAAGTACAAACTTTTCTTTTTGCTCATCATTTCCATACAATGGATGTTTGACAACTCTGCTTTATAAAATTTAGTTTGTTATAGAGGATGTAAGGAGTGTAATGCTGTAATAGAATCTAGGGTGGAATAAGCCTGTGGGACCTGCTGTTTGCTCTGGTGCAAGCCTAACCTGGATGTTATAACAATACTTTTCTATTTTTAACCACTATTATTCTATAGTATGAAGAGGTGAAATGCTGAAGTAAATCCAGCAACAATGACGAAATGTGAAACTGATAAAGTGTGTGATAATTTGAGGAATACAAATATTGAAGCCATAATTCATTTTTATTCAGGTCATGTTTCTGATCATATCATGTTCATTTATTTATTTATCTATTTATTCATTCATTTATTAAATAAAGTAGTGTGGATATAAAGTCTCTCCATACAAAGGAAAGTCCTGCTGAAGATTAGGGGAAGAGTGGGAAGGAGCAGCTAATGCCTGACTGCTCACATGGGAAGTTCTTAATAAAACCAGAACAGATTTTTCAGGATGTCTTAGCAAAGTTCAGAGAGAAAGCTAGGCAAGAGGGAAAGACTGCACATTAGTCAGGATCAGTGTAACATTGTCTTACTATCCAAATGACAACAAAAAAGAAATCTGAGCACAGTGCATGGTCTTTCCAGAACATGTTGTTTGTGCTCTGCTTCTCATAATGTGAGTCATCTGCCCATCTGAGTAAGCTGAGTCTTTGTAGTTGAAATGGTAAGAAATAGAGAGAGAAAGATTGTAATATGTATTGCTTAATTTGCAAACTTCATAACTGATTTAATTGGACAAAATGCTTGGTTTAGGATTCGTCTCTTTCTTCAGTTTGGAGGAGGATTGATAAAAGTTCCTTGAAGATTATTTACAAGAAATATTGCCTTGAGAACACCTTATATAGATAAACACAATACCTATATTGCTTCTCATTGGACTCTTTGTACTTAAAATCCTGGTGATTTTTGTCTCCCTCTTTCTCCCACTAGACATGAACAGAACAAGCTTATTAAGCAGTCAATAAGGCCATTTCTTTGACTTTTGTAGGATTTTTTTTTCAATAAGTGAAGATTTTTTTAGATAAATATACTTATACTTGTCGTAATTGTGTACATGTGCAGCTGTGTCACTAATATGACCAAGATAAAGGGTACTACGGGACTCCTTACTAGTTCTTCTCACATGTACCTCTTTTCCCATAACCACAATTTAGAAGATCAATGCAATTAATTCTTCATATACCTATATATATTCTATTGAGGATGATTGACGTACTTTGAAATATTTGAACTGTGTAATAGTTAATAAGTCCAGCAAAGAAACCAACCGAGAGCTCCTGTGTCTCCAAACACTGGTAGCTTTTTAGAAGGTGTTTACAGTAATTTTAAGCAGATGAACACAAAGGAAAGTGTCTGTCTTTCTGTCTCTCCTTTTTCTGTTCTCAAGATACCACAAATCCTTGCGCAAGTGCCAGCAGAAGAGTATGGATCAGAATTTCCCATGGAACGGCAAAACCTTCATATCCCAGCATAGATAGAAAGCAGTGTGTGGTTATGACGTACCACTGTGTCATTTCATCATCTCTCTCAGACTGATACCCACACCTTCTCACCCTTTCCAGTGCCCCACCCTGCTCATACCTTCCTTCTGTTGTACTCCTCTCACAGTCCCAGATTGTTCCTCTCCCTTTCTCACCCTACTTAGGATCCCTCTGTAATTAAGTTTTACCTCCCAGAACTTCATGCTCACCTTTTTTATTTTTTCTCATGGTGATTTACCCATGCAGTTTTATTCTGTTTGAAAATAGACTAAAGACCTTCTGAATGTACTCTAGCAACAGAAAAACAATTCACAAAATGAAGCCAGAACCAATAAAAACTGAACAGGAAGATTCAACACCACAGATGTCATTCAACTCTGTTCCAAAGTCAGGTTCCAGCTGACTGGACCTAGGTTCGGTGGGTGATGGGCTGGTCTGGGCTCAGTAGCAGCCATGTATGTTGCCAGAATACCAAACTCACATCATTTGTGCTCGGTGAAATCTTTTTAGATCATTCAGCTAGTCCCTGAATACTTCAGGTTTACTTCTCTAAAAATATATATATAGCCACATCTGTAGCACACATCCTGCACACTGAGACATTCCTTCAGCTCCCTGCTCTGCTAAATCTACTGGAAGTAAATGTTTGAGCAACTGTGGCCAACTTGGCAACACTGAGAGATGAAATTACTTTCTAAGACATGAGGGAGAATAAAAAATAATGAAAAGAGGTATGGTTTTAAAAAAAATGTTTTATTTGAACTATATTTCAGAAACCTGTTGCTCAGCTGACACAGTATTTGGACCCCTCTGCTCTAAACCTTCCCAAGACATGCTAAATATCACCATGGACCAAAGAGAGTGTGATTTGAAGGTACTCAGCAATTAACTTTCAAAGTGAAAGTGTCTTCAGCCTTTGTTATTGCAAAGCAGAGCTCTGCAATCATGCAAAAAAATGCTTCAAGGTGCCATTATATTAAGTGTTCCTGTCCTATATTGCTGAAATCACAGTTAATTCTACCACACAGACTCCCAAAAGCAAGCTCAAGAACCAGAGCCCCTCAACTGTTTTTATTCATGAGAAAAAGACTGATAATTTTGTGAGATGAAAACATCTAGTTGCTCTTATTTCAAAAGGAAATAGCTAGCCACAAAAGTTTTGGGTTCAAATAATGCTAGTTTTATTTTCAGAGTAGATTTCTATGTGTAAGAGTGCTTGAAAACACTCACAGTTGCTTGAGTTCATCCTCCACACTTTCTCATGGTGAAAGAAAAACAAATTTAAGCTGAGAAGATAAAACACCTTAAAATGTATGAAGAGGCAGCCTTATGAGTTCAACAGTGCTTCCAGAATAAATACCATTAAACTATGTTAAGGATAATATTTAACTTTTGGTGCAGTAACAGCATTTCAAAAAAGCTTTTTTTTTTAAGGTAGAAAAGCATCAGTGTACATTTTATATTTCAATGTTTTTTGTTACTACCACACCTCATGTCAGGGTGTGATGGATTGAGCCAGTCCATGATGAAGAACATTTTATTTCTGTTTTTTAAAAAATGTTGAGGGAATTTAGTGAAGACTTGGTAATGGCAAGGAGAATTAATTTTCCCTTGCAAGTAAGATATGTTCAGGAAACAAAAGCTAACAACCTAATAATGTCTTATATGGGCGCATAACAGACAGCTGTTATCCTACCGCAACATTTTAATTCCTGAAGACAGATATCAGCAGACTTGTACTGACTTGGAAGGAATTTTGCAATGGCTATGCATCAACTTCCTCGCACTGCAGAATGGGTACTCTTAACCTGGATATTTTAATGTTAGAACTAACTGTCAATTTGGTCGTGCCCTAGAACATCAGGAGACCAAAGGAAAGGTATGCCAACTTTCCTCATTTCTATGCTGTGAGGCTTGGATGATATAAGACTTGGATGAGACTGATTATCCCGTGCCAGGAACGGTGAGAAATCTGGGCAGGTTAGAGATTTAGACAAATTATCCTCTTGCCTTGAGCATATCCCTTTTGCCACTCTTGTAGTAGGATTTCTTGTTTGCTCTAAAGATCCCACCAGAACTATAATGATGCAGAAGCATCATTCGTCCAGGGAAAAAATGGTGTATAAATTTATTTCTTTTGGGAACGCATGTTTTCTTCAGGGAACTGTTCCATCAGAAAGGTGTAAGGGTTTCATGAGACTTAATGGTGATAAAGGAACACTGAAACAGTCTAGGGCAGGTTAAAAATCTCAGATGCTATAATACAAATAGGATGTATTCCATAACCCTTCAACGTTTAGTATTCAGTTGAATTCTACATTCAGTGTACTAGCACACTCAGTACAGATGTAGGTTCTCAGGCCTTTGCTTTATATGCTGTCATCTCCACAAAGTCATTTGTTTTAAGACAAACAAGGGAGACAACAGAGATGCACTGAATGTACAGCATTCTTAGATATAAGTGACCATTGGCTTGAGTGTTAAGCCTTAACAAAGACTTGCCTTTTTTTTCTTTTCTCCTCCTCTTTCTTCTGTCCCTTCCTTCTTCACTCTTTGCACTGTTCCTTCAAAAAGAAAAAAAAAAAAGTAAAAAAAAAAAAAAAGGAGGGGAAAAAAAGAGTAAAGTATTAA
>NW_008794213.1:298865-299722 GCF_000699145.1 Aptenodytes forsteri
GAAAAAAAGAGTAAAGTATTAAAACAGATCTTCTTGGTCACTGAGTCCAGTTTCGTGCTAATACATGAATGGGAACAATTTATGTTTTCATTAACTGTTTCTACCTCTTTCTACTATGCATATACACATATGCTTCCCATTGAAAGGTTGGTTGAGAACATCACCTCTCTTAAGGAAAAAAACACTTTTCTCTCATTTCCCAGATAAAGCAGTTCATTGTCATTTGTACATTTCAGTTATCTTCATGTTGGCATCACCTGTTAGTTTAAAAAGGTTATTTGCTTCCCTTTTATTTGTCCAGTAACCACTCACAGAGAGTGTTCATTTTGGTAAGCTGGTGTCGTAGGTTGACCCTGGCTGGACACCAGGTGCCCACCAAAGCTGCTCTATCACTCCCCCTTCTCAGCTGGACAGGGGAGAGAAAATGTAACAAAAGGCTCACGGGTCGAGATAAGGACAGGGAGAGATCACTCACCAATTATTGTCACGGGCAAAACAGACTCGACTTGGGGAAATTAGTTTAATTTGTTACAATTCAAATCAGAGTAGGGTAACGAAAAATAAAAAGTAAATCCTAAAACACTTTCCCCCCACCCCTCCCTTCTTCCTGGGCTCAACTTCACTCCCAAATTATCTACCTCCTCCCCTCCAGCGGCACAGAGGGACGGGGAATGGGGGTTGGGGTCAGTTCATCACACATTGTTTCTGCCGCTCCTTCCTCCTCAGGGGGAGGACTCCTCACATTCTTCCCCTGCTCCAGTGTGGGGTCCCTCCCATGGGAGACGGTCCTCCATGAACTTCTCCAACGTGAGGCCTTCCCATGAACTGTTCCAGCGTGGGTCCCTTCCACGGGGCGC